>NC_142014.1:18241765-18404265 GCF_049901735.1 Notechis scutatus
CCACTACATTATCCTTGGAATCTGCCTTGTTGCATTGTTAGCTCAAATTGTAGACATATTTTCCAACTTACTTTTAAGCAGAAAAAAATGCCAAAAATTAAAAGAAAAAAAGATGGAAGTGGCTTTGAAAACAATCTTTCACTGTAACCAGAGAAATATGGGGAAGGAAAGACTTGGGCAACAAGAAAAGTATAGTGTGACTGAATTCTGACTTTCAACGTCAAGCAAGAAAACACAAGGAAGGAAATCTCAGTCAAGACTGCCAACAAATGGAGGAATATAATAAGAAAAGGACAACGAAAGATTTTTTTTAATAAAGAAAATCAAAAGTATGGATTTTTTCCTGTTAAGAATAATCATGGAAGAGATTTCATGGAGGCAAATAAAATTAATGGAAAGTAGAAAATTGTTCAAAAATGTTATGTTAAAGTTATAAAGAAATACTATGTTAAAATATGAACTTTGAAAATGAAGCAACACACCAGCTTCAAGTAGAAGAGTACCTATCATCAAACCTATCATCGCTGAACTTCTTAAAACCACAACAAAAAGAGAATGATAATAGTTCTGGGTCAGTGTATATTTAACCAGATTGGGTGGGCTATAGAAAACAATATTTAAGATGGGAAATACAAGACAATGTGCATATTAATGAATCATTACACTAATTTGACACCCAAGCAGAAATTTGGTCAACGTTTTGCAAAAAAGGAATAAAAGCCATTTTTGGAGAGAAATGCCTAATACCTAATTCTTCTGGGGAATCTTTACATGAACAAAAAAGCTACCTATTATAAGAAATAGAAGAAAATATTTGTAGCTCAGGTTGAATTCTGGATTTATTTTATTTATATTATTTGTCAATCGCTTACAAGATAATCGGCTCCTTGCTGCTCTCTGACCTTGGTTGTTTTCTTGCATATGTTTCATTACCAATAGGTAACATTATCAGTGCTGGGTGAGATGGGGTTTGCTGTCATTTTATATACCAGTAACATGCCTATCAGTGTTGGTGGGAGACTGGGAGTGGTTTTGGTGGTTCATTGATTAGACTGTTGTCTACTGTTAGGTTGTTTATCTGAGTTGGTAGTTCCTTGATAGGACTATTGTTTGCTTCTTGATTGTTGGTCTAATGTTAATTGTGTTTATACTTTCTGCTCATCTGGTTGTGATTGCTGGTGAGGAGTTGTTTTGACTTTCTGATCCTTTATTGAGTGGTATATAGAAGTTGTTTATAGCTGTGTGCCTGTTCATAGCTGACTTGCCTGAGTGCCAGGCTTCTAAGATTTTTCTAGCATTTTTGGACATGGCCTGGTCTAGGATGCTCACAGTTTCCCAGTTGAAATTATGGTTAAGTTTGTCCGTGTGTTACCAAATGCAGGAGTTTTCATCATGTCTTCTGACTGCTAGTTGGTGTTTATGGATGCACTCTAGTAGTCTTGTAGTAGTCTAGTAGCTGAGATATGGACCCAAATAATTTTGCTAGTCAATAGTAAAGAGCTTATTATAAATCCACAATAGGAAATGAAAAAAAAACTGAGTTAATCATTAAGACAAAGAATAAATTCTCCTTCATTGAGCAAGGGGTTGGATTAGAAGACTTCTAAGATCCCTTCAAGCCCTATGATTTTCTGTTCTATGTTCTTATGTCAACCTAGAAACTTTTAGAGTTTTAGAGAAAGTTTTAGAGACTTAAAACTGATGAGAAAGCAGTGGAAAAGCATTAGTTTTTATTTGTTCTTTAGCTGAGAAAAAGATATTGATGAACATTGTGCTTGCTAAAGAAGATATTAATCCTATAAAGGTAGGCAGTGATATATTGACAAGCTCATGAATGATAAGGACATTTCAAAATAGCAAAAGTCAAAGCAACAGACATCCAGTGGTCATAAAAAATTAGACAAGGAGAAAGATAGATGCCTTTGAATTATGGATTTGAAGATAGCAACTTACTAAAAGCACCATGAATTGCAAGAAAGACTAATCAATCCATCCTTGTTCACCCAACTGCTCTCCTGAGGCAAAGATGTGCAAGCAAAAATTTACATACCCTCAATGTGTAATGCAAACTTGAAAAAATGACTATGCTGGCAAGTTGAGGACAGTGGAAGAAGGGAGGACAATATATAAGATGGATGGAAGGATCTAAGAGGTTACTGGAATGTCCTTGGGAGTGCTGTAGCTTATGATTATAGAGAAACAGTGATAATGAGCATTTGTCCATGAAATCTAATTTGGCATGATAGTTCCCAACTAGCCAATTGTCACTGTATTCTATTTTATGATGTAGCATAATTGCAAGGTAATTATATATGTAGACAGACAGACAGAGAGACAGACAGACAAATGTAGCTTGGTTTTTATGTATACTTTTAGCAAAGATATGTCTATTGATCATCCATTCATCCACCCTTTATCCATCTCTGGGTATGAAAATTATGTACATGGTTGGGTTGGTACATTGGGAAAAAAATCTTCTCTTCAGTATCACAAAGTACACCTTGGAAGATTTGGTTTTACAATTACGTTTCATCAGCGAGACAGAACATAAAATATGAGCTGTCCGTGCATTTATGAGCTGTCCATGTATTGTTGAATCAATTGTTCTTCTAACAGAAGATCAATATTTAACAGAATACTTTTTGCACTGGATCACATTCATTCATAATATTGTACAATGTTTCCCCAGACTCATTGTTAAACCTTTCAGTATAATCATTCATTGTAGTATAGCATACAACTAGCACCACTTTTGAATTCCTGGTCAGAAGGACAATCCATACTTCATTTTGCTTTCCTTTTACTAATAAATTTTTAAGAAGTTTGTTTTAACAAGCAGGCTTTCCAGTAGGAACAATTATGGAGTAAAAAAAAGTTTTAAATAAATAGAGAACAAGGTCAAACATGATGACCCTGCCAAACATGATGATGACCTTAATTGTTCTTTTATTTCTTCAAGTTTAACAATCCAATTATTGGAGCTCCATCATTTAAAATGTAGCATAAGACAGATTCCTCCTACCCCTCCAAAAAATATTCCTGTAATCACTTTTTGGGGATTATAATGCAATTCATATTAGTAGTCGTTCTCTTTTTCTAAAGTATTTTTTAAAAAAGATAAAATATATATTCTCCCTTGCATGCCTTTTGGCCCCTTGAATCATGCCTTTTGGCCCCTTGAATCACAGAGAACAATTGACCTGACATTACCCATGGCTTTTTAGCTGTGCAAAGGTTTCACCATCTAGCAGTTCAGTTTAAAAACCTGTGCATATAAGTTTTATCACCCAAGAACCATTTCTCTCTGCTCCTTGGAACTTTTGTGATAATCCCCGTATACCTGTAGGCTATGAGAAGACCTATTGCTTTTGCTAGAAAGATCTAAGATACACTTTTAACCCTATTTTTCTTTGGGGGAATCTGAAACACTTCCACAGTTTAATGAGAGCATTAATATTTTATTAAACATTTTTTTTTTATCAAAGCCAATTTCATTTAGTAGTTGTGGAGTGGCACTGAGAATGAACAAGCACTGAATTTTAAGTTGTTCAGAGAGAATACAGAAGAGTTTTGCTTATAATATTCTTTGAATTAAACAAAAAGTACTTAACTGGTGATACTTTTTTGTTTACAGACATCACAGAATGTAACCTCATTACACACCAGTAGCTTTTTTCAAATGATTTTATTTTGCTTTATTGTACTACCGTGTTTCTCATATAATAAGGCCGGGTCTTATTTTTTTTTGAACCCCGAAAAAATGGCTAGGTCGTCTTTTGGGGGTGACTTAATTCCCCCTTGCATCTTCGGGCAGGCGGGCGGTGACAGCTTGGATGTTGACCTTGGCGTTGGTGGGGCACTTCATATCGGGGTCAACGCAGGCAGCACCATATCCGGGTGTGCAACAAAAGTACTTCCTAATGGCAAGCCCCCCCATCCCCCATTCTGCATGTTTTAATATAGGCCTTAATTTGGGGGAGGGCCTTAATTTCATTTCATGCCTATAAAACATGCTGGGACTTCCTATTGGGGGAGGCCATATTGTTGGAGAAACAGGGTAGAATGATTTCACCCGAAAGAAAAACGTCCAAACTCTTGAAGCAACTTTTGAAGCTTGGCTGATTTTTTCCTACACATCTGAATCAGCTTCCTTTACTCTCTTTTTAGCCAATCTTTGGTTGACATAATGTAGGAGGATTTACCACACTGAATAATATTTATGATCCAAAGTTAAATTCTTTTCAGTCATGATTCTTCTGAGAAAGACTTTTGATCGAAATATATCCATGCATGGGAAGGAGAACTGGCTTTTAAAAGAATGCTGTTGAATGAACAATAGAAAATATATAATTAGATTGGAGAGGAAATTCTTCAGTGTCTTCAAATGATAAACCAATGGTTTATGGACACTGTAAAGCAAGCTGCCTGACAAACAGAAAAAAAACAGGATTTTGTTTTTTCTACTCCTTTTCAAAAGGAAGGAAGGAAAGCAGCATGGGGAAAAATGGAATCAGCACATTACTATATAAAATAATTACTCAAAAAAAATGACATACATTTATATTACAGCTGCTTGCAATATATATTGATAAATATAGGAGATAATGCAAATACGTTAGTATGATGGAAGTGCTTCTGTTGTCTTCAGTTAACCACAGATTAGTAAGGATAGATACTTGCTTATTAGAAGTATTGAAGATGCCTATGCACTGTGTTGAGCTGTGACCCATTTCTATTAGAAGTACCCCAGAATAATCAAGGCTGTACATGCCCAGAGTAATAAATCAGCCACACATACTTGCCGGTAAGAGAAAAGTTAGGCTGTGAACTCACCATTTCAGCTGTCCAACTAATCATCTATTTATTTGTTTGTTTTGGACAGAAGAAGAATGTGTAGTATTTCTTTCTTCTTTCCCTTTCCTTAAACTGAAGCAGAAGAAGTATACTGGCTCAGCAGAGCTTAAGAAAGGTGTTGAGTTGACTAATCAGTGAACACTCAACAGGGGGAAGAGATGAATGCAATTTGTATTTCTTGACATTTTTTGCAATAGCCCAGTTGGTTTGAGGTCCCAGATGATTGGAGCAATTAAATGTTACATAAGTCATTTGTTCACTCACACACAATTTTTTTTTCTATTAGCCAGACATTTCTATATTAGTTGTGATTATTTGATGATACTGGTGATTTGATGCAGTGATTAGTTGTAATTTTCCCCCAGAAATAGCAAATGAGGGGAAAAAACAGGAAGTGGGGCCAAAATAAAAGAAGGGGAGGGTGAAACCAGAAGATCATGAGTTCTAGTCCCATCTTAAGCATAAAGCTATCTGGGTGACATTGAGCCTCTCTTTCAGCCCTAGGAAGAATCAACAGCCAACTACCTCTGAAATCTTGCCAAGAAAACTGCAGAGACTTGTCCAGGCAGTCACAAAGAATGAAAAACAGACTCAAAGGCGACAACAACAACAAAAACCAAAGGAACTTGGGGCTTCAAACTAAGCATGTCGGTTGGATTCAGTCAAAAAGCATGTAGTCATTAAAAAGTGTTCAGGATATTTTCAGCTGCTTCTACTTTCAAGATGAAAAATTGAGTTCTCGCTCCTGATTTCCAAGGTGAGAATTGGTGGCAGAGTTGGACTCAAAGAAAAAAATAAAATAAAAGGCTATGCCACCTTTTTTCCTGCAATAAAAGAAGAATTTAGATTATCTTCACTTCTCAGATGACTTTTAAGAAGATGAAATTTACGCATTCTTTTGCTGGTTGAAAGATTGAAAAATTGAAGGAAAGTACCATATTAATAATCCAGTATTTTTCTCTGTGTTCCATGGAGTTAGACATATATTTGCATGAATATATTATAGTAGCTTACAAGCCATTCTGCTTTGGAATAAAGTTCATTATTCCACAATCTTATGACTGAAAATTTGTCTAGCCTGCTTTGAGTTAGCTTCTTTTTCATATTAAGTTTCATAGAAAAGTAAAAGCTGGTTCTTAACCTAAGTAATTCATCCTGAATAAATGCAGTGGATATAATAAAAACTTGTCAGTAATTAGCGCCAAGGACACATTATTCATCCCACACACTGGTAGGCAAGGGAATCTTCCAAGAGTGTAATAATATTTTATTGTCATTTATGTAATGGATCTACTCAAACAGAAACTGACATATGTAGAAGCTTCTTGAAAGATATTGTAGTTTATTGTTAACCCTAGATATGTGGCTTGGTTGTTTTCTACAATTAGTTGGTACTGGCAGTGAAGAAAACCTAAGCATGCTCTGAGATCACCGGGTTATAATTTAAAAATTCATTGTTAGCACATAGCACAATATTGGCACTTCTTGAAAAACAAGGGCAAATATTTCCCAACTATAACCTACAAATAAAACTACTAGATAATTTAATGACTTTTACATACCTGATTACATTTCCAAGGCAATCACCATTAGAGAAAAATAGAAAAGTGTTTTTGTCCTATCTTCCATTTATCTAGATTTCTGCATCTTAGATTTAAATTCCATATTATTGTAGATATTGTGCCGAAGTTCTCAGTTCAAAAATTGTGTCAAGTTGACTGAAGTTTTGAACTTTGTGGTCAATTTACTTACAAATAAATCTTAGAGTGGGGAAATCAATTTTTCTGTGGTTAAGAACTGTGGTTCACCACAGAGGGTAAAATATTGTCACATATTTTGGCAGGGCTACCATTTTCAAGAATTTTCTATGCTTCCAGCATTAAGATTTTTCAATGCCATTTTTTAGCAACACTGACGTGAAAGTGACAGGAAGGAGTTGCCTCCTAAAGTGCTCCATTGCTGGAGGTCCTCAAAAATACATTGAATAGTTATTTGTCCAGAACGGTATAAGTTCTCTTGCCTTAGTCAGGGGATTGGATTAGATGTCCTCCAGGGTATCTCTTCTAGCCCTTATGAATCTATGATTTGAAGAAAGGAAGGTTGTGCTCCTTTTCTTTCTTGTTTTAATGAAGCATTTGTGGAATAATTACCCTCATCTTGAATTCAGGTACATGCTCAGGAAGTAAAAATGTTTCAAGTAGTGTTTTGATATTCTGTAATTTATTTTAGCTGAACATATTTGCACCCTCTCGACAGATCTTAGCCAGACTACTAAAATGAGAGAAGGAGGGAGTATACATAAATTGCCCTTTTGTCCTCTGTGTGCTACCTTCATTGCACTAACAGGTTTCTAGTTTATTATATGAAGCAGGAGAAAGTTGAATACCATCTATCTCTCTTTTTTTTTTCTTTTTTTTCTTTTCTTTTCTTTTCACTTTGTTTTACTCTGCTTTGCTTTGCTTAATGTAATTAACAAAAATTTCCAGAAGTTAGTAACAAAATCAATAGAATACATTATGTGATACAGATAGAAGAAGGACGTATCAGTGAGCATACAGGCCTGAAGAAGCTCCTAATAATATTAGAGGAATATATGTTTATAAATGAATCCTCTGTCCTGACGTTATCTCCCATTACCTTACATCTGAGATCCTTTTTTAAACTTGAAGATTCTATGGAGTCAGTCTGATATTTCCTGAACACCAAAAGAGATGTCCCATCACTGAGATATACAGTATCATGGTGCATAATAACAAAGACTGGTCAAATTATTTAGCCATATATGGTATCAATAGTAATTAAAATTAACAATACAAAAGTATCTTTCCTCATGGCTGGCACTACTGATATAAATATTAAAAATAACAATTTATTTTATATTTATTTATTTTATTTATATTGGCGCCTATTCGCCCATGGCGACTCGAGGTGGCTTACACAATGTAAAACCATATTTAAAACAAAAAATAACAATAACAATAAAACAATAAAAACTAACAAAAAGAATCAAATAAATTAGTAAAGTACAATAGAACAAAATTTGTGAAAAACAAAAACAAAGCGAACAAAGAAAAAACAGAAAATCAGAAACCAACTCCCCTCCCACTCCCTGACAACAGCAGATCACACTACTCACCTGATGGGCTCCATCCCTCTCTGGGTTCCCCAGGCTGTCTGGCAAAACCAGGTCTTCAGTACCTTTTGGAAGAGAGCTAGAGGAGGGGCCATTCTAATCTCCAGAGAGACGGAGCCACCACCATCTTCTGGGTCCCACCAGGTGTATCTCTCTCAGGGGTGGGACTCGCAACATTCCCCGCCTCCTCGCTCTAATGGGTCGAGTGGATGTGATTAACAAGAGATGTTTATTAAGTAATAGTACGGTGCTCTTTCAAAGCACACGAAAGGAGTGGCTTTTGAGCATCTCATCCTTGTATCCAATATTCACTGAATTCAAAACTGGAATCTATGTGGGGTCAGTAAGACTTTTGGAGACAGTCTTCCCCATAACTTAATTCAATACTGTTCAGTGAGCAATGTTAAAATGAAGTATTAAGACTCGAGGCAAGTTGTGAGAAACGAACATTTGGTTAGTCCGCTCAAAAAATGCTGGCAGTTTTTTTAAACCAAACATCATCCTGTTTATATCACCCTACAACATTTTATATCAACCCTATACATGAGTTGTGATGGCGCAGTAGTTAGATTGCAGTACTGCAGGCTATTTCTGCTGACTGCCAGCTGCCTGCAATTTGGCAGTTCGAATCTCACCAGCTCAAGATTGACTCATCCTTCCATCCTTCCAAAGTAGGTAAAATGAGGACCCAGATTGTTGGGGACAATAGGCTGACTCTCTATACCACTTAGAAAGTAAGTGGTATACAGTACACTGTAAAGCACTGTAAAGTGGTATATAAATCTAAGTGCTGTTGCTATTTATTGCACTACTGAGTTTTACAGTATTTTTTTCATGCTCCATCTTAATAGGAATTTAAAACAGGGATCATGTTTACAATGGTTGCAGCATTCCAGGGTCATGTGATTGCCATTTGTGATCTCCCCAGCTGGGCTTATGGCAAGCAAAATCAATGGGGTAAGTTGGATTTGCTTAATGATCACATGATTGACTTAACTGCAGTAATTCACTCAACAACAATGACAAAAAAGCTTGTACATTGGGACACAACTCACTTAATAAATTCCTTGCTTAACAACAGAAATTCTGCTCCCAATTGTGCTCATAAGATTCCTTGTATATTGTTTTAATTTTAAGGACAAAAAGGTCTGGCTGTTAATGTGGAATTTCTTAGCATTATAAAGATGGTTTCCAAATGGAAAATATACCATGCAATTTTTCATCATGTATTTGGATAAATTAAGGAGTATATACCCTTTTAACTGTAGAGGTACTACACATTCTCAATGGCATATTTAGCTAAATTGGTTGTTGTTGTTGTTGTTGTTATTATTATTTAATTCTAAGAAGTTTAAATTACATTCTGCTACAGGCATAAAACTTCCTATTCAAATGACAAATGTCCCCACTCAGAGATCTGAAAAAATCACTTATTTAGCTCTTTTATCTGATGTCAACAAATAATCATGCAACCTCAATGGGGAAAGAAGAGAAGGGGAGGAATGCGAAATCATGGTTCTGAGTATGTGCCTGTGTTTTGAAGACTACTGCCAAATACTGCATTAGCTGGTTTGAATAAAAACAAGTTGTTTGCTGTTAATGTTACTATTATACAGAGGCAAGAGATAGCAAAGCTCAGAAGAACAAAGAAACATCTACAAAGATTCAGGAATGGAGTATATGGTTACATACATAATAGAAAATCAGCCTTATCTTCCCACCCATCTGTGATTACCTGCAGTAATGTAGCATTTCATAATATCAGGCTGCATGTTTTTACAGGAGGAAGAATATTTACAGTCAGGGATAATGCACTATTAAGAGTTTCCCAATGCTGTTTTCAATTCATCAAAGGATTTAGTCTATTTTTCATTCAGCACAGACACACAGACACACGTGTGTGTGTGTGTGTGTGTGTATGTGTGTGTGTGTGTGTGTGTATCTATATATACACAGAACATTGTCTCTATTCAAATTATTTATGCAGGTTATCTGAGATGTTTACTTTTTTGGAGAAATAGTCATATTTAATTTAAACACTGGCTTGTCCTTTTAGGACTATGTAAGACTGTTATGGCAAGTCCATGAAGGGTATTTAGAAAATGTATCTTACACAATTAAGGTATGCATGTGTGTATGTTATTAATTCTGTCACCAATAGCATGGTGCAAAAATTATTGTACACATTCTATAAAGGGGATATCAAACATATTTTATAATTTAACTTTCATTTCTTGCTTATATTTTATCATAAATATTTAGTATTTCCCTTACTTCTTTTTTTGAGCTTAAATTTAGAATGTGTGGGAGAAGATTATACATGTGTTTATTCATGTCACAAACATGGAGCTATTTATTTGTCTAGATTCTAGGCTTCCCACCTCCAAAAAAGAAAGAATCAACAGCTTTAAATAAGACTCATTCTCTCGACATTAGGATCAAAGTTGCACAGCACATTGAACTGAGCCTCTTCCTACACACTATGTGGCTCATATTGAATTGTACCTATCATAATTCTAGTTGTTTTGAAGCTTCCAAATAATTTTCAAGATCATTTTATTTATAACATGTAAAAATAATTCAGATAGTTCATCACTGCAAAACTGTTCCTATTTCAGAAGTAATTACAGTTAATAATCAAAAGAAATCCAGCAAAATGACTCTAGTGAAAAAGGTGAACCATGGAGAATCTCTAAACTGTAATATTACTATTTGGGGTGAACTCAAACCTATTCAGAAATAGAAGTAATATCTCTCTCCTGCACATGAAATCCACAGTCTCAATCTCAGCACCTTTGTTATTTAAAAATTCATAATTAAGACTCAGTGAAAATTTTGACTAGTGTTTTAATAAGAAACTGACACATTTTGGAAATCTGCCCATACAAAGAATTTCCAGTATCTAAGTATTAACATCTCATTAGCTTCAGTGACTTAGATTATAAGATAAAACAGCATGGAAAAACACCATGAAGATAATTCATACCAATATTTTAGATGATCTCAATGGCTTTTCATAAGAAGCATCCGTCTTGAGAGACTCCTTAGACGCAATAGAAATATGTTATGTTACAACCTTCTAAAACTGATTATGCAATAGAACAGCAATAAGGTCTCAATCTTATCTCTCCATTAGGCAACCAAGTCAGGTCTGACACTTGACTAATATGAGATTAAATAACCTCATTCATCTAAGACTAAGTTCCTGGACGTTCAAGTATCTTGCTGAAAAATGAATAATTTGTTGGACTTCATCTTTACATGCACAAACTTTCTGCATTTATATACCTATTGACCAAGAGATCAATAGATGTAGAAGGAGAGGAAATCTATACTTTTATCACTTTTGTTTGTCCACTTGATTTACTTTAATTTTTTTACATGACTCTTCATTACTATTGGCTTGGCAGTGTAGTATTCCTAGGGCTTCCATCACTTCCTTTCTCTCTCATTTCAGTCGTCTTTCTTGTCTCACTACCAGTTCATATTCTCTTCTGATTTATGCTCTCTTCATAAAGAAGGAAAACCTACAGCAGAACCTTAACTACAGATAGACTTAAGCAAGTTGGGTTTTTCTATTATCATGTTATTTCTTAAATATTTTTTTTACTTCATTCTGTGAAGCTACCATCCCCAAGAACATACCTCATGTTATATTCCTAACTTTAATATTTCTCTCCCATCGTTGTTTCTGTTATATAGCAATTGCACTTAGATTTATATACTGCTACACAGTAATTTACATCACTTTCTGAATGGTGGCATATTGCCCCCAACAATCTGGATCTTCATTTTACCGAGTTCAGAAAGATGGAAGGCTGAGTCAACCTTGAGCTGGTGAGAATTGAACTCCTGGCTGTGGGCAGAATTAACCTGCAATACTGCATTCTAACCACTGTGCCACCATGGGTGATACATGTATATTATCCTGCATCATTTAATTTTTCATCTAACTGATCTCTTCATGCTGGAATAACTTTTTAAAAAGACTCTTGTTGGTCTTTCTTAAAAACCAGAAATAGGCAATCTGGTACACTTCACATATTTCAAAATAAACCCTCTAATATCTCTTTTGATTAGCTGAGCTGGCTGAAACTTGATGGGAGTTGAAGCAGTCCAGAATATCCAGACAGTATATGGTTACCTTTTATTGCCACTACTGCTTCTTATAAATCACAGGTCATCCGATTTATAATTACATTTCTTTAGGATCTGTATCTGCAAACTATTTCTCATAGTCTAGGATAAGTGTCTCTAGAAAGAGAATGACTGAAATCAAATACTTTCAGACCACATCACTGTAAAGTAGTCAATAGCTTTAATTTTTGTTTTGCTATAATTAGAGATGGGTCCAAAGAAAGACAGAGCAATGCATAGTAATCTGATTGGTATTGCTAATAGATATTTCTTTTGTCTCTGCTTCAATTACCATCAAGTGCAATGTCATTTTCTTTTATTTTTTATTGGAGGAAGAGATAAGTGCAGGAATTAGAGACTTTGTGGTCCACCTGATATTTCTGAGTGTCATTTTTATTTTATTTTTTATTTGAGGAAGAGTTAAACAGAGGAATTGGAGAATTTGTGGTCCACCTCATACTCCTGAGCTTCCATGTGCCCATCATAGGACACTTGACATTTCAACCAGTCTGAATTTTTAAGGAGAATGAATCCAAATGAATACATAAATTGTGATATAATTCTATTTTACTTTGATACATTTTCCATTTTTTGCAGCAGGTTGTTTCCTCTAAGAAAGCATCAAAATAAATATTAAATTGTGTGTTTTAGATTAAATTTAATAGAAAAATAATAGCTTAGAGTAAAAGGCACCAGTAATGGAATGCTTTATCTTCTTTCTTTGTAATGCAGTTTAATACAAAATTGGATGAAATACATTTTAGTCTTTTGACACAAACCAGAAAAAGTAATCACGCTAAGCCCTACTCGGGTCCAATACTTTGAATTCAGATAAATACCTACACACAACTGCATACTTGTGAATGCATATGGATAAATAAAATCACTTATGAAATACATTGTATTTTTGTTTTATGATCTGAATATTAGAATATTAGAAATAAATTAGTCAGGATTCTATCTGAATTTGACACCAGAAACCTCAAAGATGGAACAGACACAATTCAAATTTCAAAGGATCATAGAACTGTGAAGTTCAACCTATGTATAAATGATTCACAAAAATTATTCAATTCACAAGATGTGGCTATTTAGCCAATATCAGTGAAGGATAACGTGTATTCTTCATTGGTAGACTGTTCCACTATTGTATAAGTCTTATACAAGGTTTTCTCTTATATTTAAACAAATCTAAGTAGTTGCAGCTTAGTTCTAGTCCTATGAGAAAAAAAATGAATGCCTATGAAATTTCTCACCATTTTCCATTTGACATTCTTTTATTTTATTTATTTATTTATTTGATTTGCCAATTGTTTACAAGATGATAAGTATAAGTGTATACATAGTTGTGAATACATGAAATGGGTACATATAAGAAAAATAAAAGAATAAGAGAAACAATAGGACAGGGACGGTAGGCACGATGGTGCGCTTATGCACGCCCCTACAGACCTCTTAGGAAAGGGGTGAGGTCAATAGTAGACAGTCTAAGGTTAAAGTTTTTGGGGTTTGGGGAAGAGAGTACAGACATTGAGTAGCAATCAAGTTTACTTTGAGGATTGTGAACTCTTGAAGTATTCATTGACAGGTGAAATATTTCTGGACTTTCAAGTCTGGTGGCAATTGAGTAGAAGAGTGGAGAACTCTTCTTGTGAAATATTTCTGGACTTTCTCAATTGTCTAATATCAGATACGTAATGAGGGTTCCAGACTGATGAACTGTATTCGAGTATTGGTCTAGCAAATGTTTTGTATGCTCTGGTTAGTAGTGTGATATTACCAGAGAAAAAACTACGTAGGATTAGGTTAACAACTCTTAATGCCTTTTTGGCTATGTAGTTGCAGTGGGCTCTAGCACTTAGATCATTAGAGGTGAGTATTCCAAGGTCCTTTACAGAGCTTGGGTCATCAACAAGATCTTGACTATTCAGCTTGTATTTTATTTTCTGATTTTTTTGCCAATATGTAAGACAGAGCATTTATTTGTTGAGATTTGAAGTTGCCATTTGTTTGACCATTCAGATACATAGTCAAGATCTTTTTGTAGGGTAGCAGTATTGTCTGTGGTATTGAACAGCTTTACATCATCAACGAAGAGAACGCAATTGCTCTTAATATGATCACAGAGGTCGTTTATGTAGAGTATGAAGAGAGTTGGTCCTAGAACACTGCCCTGGGGGACACCACTATTGACAGGTACTGGATTTGATAGGATGCTCCCGATTTTGACCATTTGTTGTCTGTTTGACAGGAATGCTTCTATCCAGTTATTCAGTTGTCCAGAGATACCATAGGATTTTATTTTTAGGAGTAGTTTGTCGTGTACCACTGAATCAAAGGCTTTACAGAAGTCTATGTAGATTGCGTCTATTGCTTTGCCCTGGTCGAGTTGTGTCGTCCATATGTTTTTGCAGTGTAAGAGTTGCAGATTACAGGATAGTTTTTTTCTGAAACCAAATTGTTTATTGGAGAGTAGGTTGTTTGTCTCTAAGTGTAGGATGATGGATTGGTTAATAATTGATTCCATGACTTTACAGGTGATGCAGCATAAGGAGATTAGCCTGTAATTTTCAACTAGGCTTGGGTCTCCCTTTTTGAAGATGGGGATGACTGTGGCTTGTGACCATAGGTTAGGCAAGGAGCTGGTCCTGAAAGATTTTTCAAAGATTATGCTTAGAGGTTTGGCTATGGCAGTGGATAGCTTTCTTAAGAAGTAGGCACATATTCCATCCGGTCCAATAGATAGAGATGGTTTTAGATTGCGTAGTGATTTTTCGACATTGTCTTCTGTGAAATCAATATGTATTAGATCATTGTTGTTATCTGTGGTACGGCTAGGAAATACTGGGCATGGTCCATTGCTGTTTACAAATACTGAGCCGAAGAATGTGTTAAAGATGTTGGCTTTAATGGTGTCGTCGTTGCAGTCTTTACCATCAGGTCCTATCAAGGGAAGGATGGACCTTGAGTCTTTTAGTTTGTTGTTTACAAAATTGTAAAAAGCACGGGTGGAATTGGTGCTTAGAAGGTTTTCCTCTTGTTTAATGTGATAATTGGTGCATTCGGTCTTTATCTGGTGGCATAAATTTTTGTATCAGTTTTTGAAATTGGCAACGTGACCAGATTTGTTTTTCCGCCAGAGTGATCTCTTTTTGGATTGAAGTTTCCTTATTGATATGGGTAATCTGCTTTTTTGTTTTGTTTTGGGAGTTGTTGTTGGAACATATAGTTTGATGACTCTTTTGACTTCAAGTAAAAATATGTTGTAATGGTCTTCAACGGTATTGCATCCAGTGAATAGAGATTGCCAATCAAGGGATGAGAGATCGTTGTCTATAAGATCATAGTTGCCTTTTTGAAGTTACAATAGGGATTACATCATTGTGGTGATTTTTGTGTGGACGTATGTTGAGACAAAAAGTCAATCATATTGTGGTCACTACTGGAAAAGGGTTCTTTAGTTTGTATTCCGTAAATTAAGTTCAAACTGTTGCAGAAGATGAGATTGAGGCAGTTGTTTAGTCTAGTGTTGTTGATTACTAGTTGTTCCAGTCCCAGTTTTGTAATAGCATTGTAGAAGGTTGTGTGTATGATTTCAGTTGTACAATCATTTAGGGTCCAGTCAATATGAGGTAGATTGAAATCACCAAGAAGGATAAAAGGGTATGGGCAGGATGCAGCCCATGTTAGTAATGTATTTAGCTTGTTTACATGTTCGATGTCATAATCAGGTGCTCTGTAACATAGTAAGAATCGAATTGTGATATTTAAGGATAGTTCACAGATGATGGTTTCAGGAAGAGCAAGCTCCTGGGTAACTTGGATATTTTTTAGATGTAAGGATTTTTTATAGAATATAGCAACACCACCTCCTCGACGATTTTCACGATCTGATCGGTAAACATGATAGTCTCTTACTGTGGTGATGGAGTCGGGGAGAGATGCATTGAGCCATGTTTCACAGACAAATATAATGTCGAAGTTAGCCATATTTAGGAGGAAGAGAAGTTCAGGTATTTTATTCACGAGGCTTCTTGCATTGAGTAGTTTGCATTTAAGGCCGGCAGTAGTTGGAATTGAGGTAGTTGGGGGCGTGCGTGCCTAGTCTTGGGTGATGGTGGATGGGTTGAGGTAGGGTTGTGGTTGAGGGTAAAAGCTGAGTATTGGGTTGCGTGGCTTACTTTTGATACAGTCAGCATGGTAGTCAATGTAGAGGTCCTTCTCTCCATTGTCTAGACGGTTTTTGAGTTCGATGCGGAGTACACGGGAGCGGGCACGTTGCTGTATGGTTAGGTCAGGGCGGCAACGGAGGTTCTTATGGTTGGTGTTGGTTTTGGCGAGTGAGTTTATAGTATAAATGAATTTACGTTTGCTTGATTCATTTTTGCAAATGACCCTGCACAAGCGTAATACAGAGCCGTCTCTATTTTTGAGCTCTCGGTCGATGCGGAAATGTCAAGTATTTCATCAGCGGAGATGGTTGATGCTTGATAATCTCTGATGATGTTTCGGACAGTTGTGATGTCATCATTGACATTGATGTCTTCTAGACCAAATAAGATGGCGTTTGGACGTTTCCGTTCACGCTCAACGGCTTCTCTGATGAGGATTGGGATATCAATATTTGTCTGGGTTGTGTTTATTTGTGGATTGGGTTTTGGATTGGATTGTGGTTGTTTGGTAGAGATGTGGTTTGTAGCTATTGGATGTTCAGGTTTTTTGCGTTGTGTCTTTTTTTTCAAGGTTGGATATTCTTTCTTTTACGGCGTCCAGGGATGCTACTATGATGTTGAGGGATGTTTTAATGGTTTCGATGGTAGGGGATGTTTCAAAGGTTTCAATGGTATCAACTCTTTCAGACAGATCCAGTTTGGGTCTGCATGATTTGCAGAAATATGGAAACTCATTGGATGATTTTAGGTATTGAATCATCTGCTCAGGTAATCCCAAGCAGTCATGATGAGTGTATTTTTTACACAGAGAACATTTGATGGAGTTTTCATTATCCTTTAGATTTTTGTAGCATTTAAGGCATGTGCAGGAGTCTTGTGGTTCATTGGTGGGGATCATCTTCTCTTTAGGTTGTGGTTTGACGTAGGATTTTCTTTTTGGCATGGTAGGATTGTTAAAATAGTACGTTGATTGAATTAATTAAAGGAACAATTTTGGGTAATCTATATAGCCAATATTACATCAAACAATCAATTGCAGTAATCTCTCAAGTCAGATAATATTCCTGAGCAACAATCAGCCTGATCAATTAATTACTCTAATCACTAATCAATTAATTACACTAATCATTAATCACACTGTTCATTTAAATTCACTAAATCAATGATTTTGCTATTCAATTAAATTACATGAATTTTGATCTTTTAAACTAGTCAGTAATCACACTATTTGCACTAAACACTCTAATCACACTAATCAATTAAAAACAATAAATCAGTTAAACCATTAATAAAATATTTTATAGAAATTGATTATCTAATCGTTGATATAGGTGATGAGGTAGAAAAGTTGTAAGATTTGAGGTAATGAGGTAGTATTAAGAGTCTGCAAGGAACGGGTTAATTGTTTAACTGGCAGCTGAATGGGAGGAATTTATCGCTGTTTGAATAGCAGATCGCTATTACTCTGTAAACAGGAAGTTGTAACACAATGTTCCAAGGTTTTTATCTGAGTGAAGGAAAGATTGAACAGCTCACAGGAAACTATTTGTTTTTGTTTTCCCTTGATGAATGAGATTTCTGGGCCCCTCCTAGTTAACTGAATACTCTTTCAAAGTTTGTTGCTTTTAAGAGAGAGAGGCACGTCTTGCACTGGTAAATTCAAACAGTTTATATTTTTACTGTGTAGACTCAGATTTGTATTGAGCATTTACTCCTGGCTTTAATATACCTCTGCTTCTATCACTCTTGGAGTCCGGATTAGCAATTTGGTGAGGAGAAAAGAGGGAAGAGGGAAATGGGGGCGGCAGGGTAGCAGCGGCAGCGGCAGCGGTGTCACCTCTGACTTTTTCCCTCCCTCACTGCTCGTCGTCTCCCCAACCAACTTTGGGACAGAAAATCCTAACTCCTAAGACGCCAAGTTCCTGGGATCTTGGATTCCCAGTGGATCCCTTGCAAGATCAAGCCCTGCTTTTCTGCGGATCCGCCGCTCGGATTCTTCTTTGCCTGCGAGGCTCGTCCCGGTTAAAAAGGCGTCCCCTCTCCACTCCCAGCTCTCGCCCGCTTGCCTTTGCGCCTCCGGGCTGTCTGTTTGCGCTCTTTTGCGGGTCGTGAGAACGCTCGCTCCGTGCCCCGAACGAATCTTTGTATCTTTATCTTCTCTTACTTTTCCCTTTTCTCGTGACGATCGAGGATGCTCTCTCTTTTATGGAATTGAATGTTGAAATTTTTCAAGTTGCAGAAGAATCACAGATTTCTCATAGGATTTCTCATTTTGGAGATGATGAGAAAAAAATAGGAGGGAAAGTTAAGATGAATTTACTCTCCAAAGTTTTATGTGAACATTTTCAACGAACTGATTATAACAGATTTTGGACTATTTTCCCAGTATCTTTGTTAAGGATAAGATAGCAAAGTTAAGGAGAGGATAGCATAACATAGCATCCTCAAAATTGCCCAACAAAAGTTGCAATGAATTTCAATGAATCATAAATTACTTTGGAAAGCAAAGAATATTTCTTTCATACCTATTTGTGAAGTGTCTTTGAAACACCTTTCCATCAGAAAGGCCTCTCAGGTAACTTACAGTTTAATTTCTTACAATGGTTTTAAAAAGCTCAAAAGCATACACAAGACTCTAAAACATAAAATAATATAAAATTGCTGATAAAAAATAAGTTCATTCTCTCCACATATTTCCTTCTTTTTGAGCTAAATTTGTTGCTTTTAAAATCTTCAATTGCAGTAACATTATTCAAACAAGCCGTCAGATAATTATAATGGATGTCCAGCTAACTGGAGAAAAATAAAAGGTAATACATAAAGGAATATATTGATTACATTGGCATAGTATAAAATTTATTTTTCTTTGATAGCTTATTGTAAAAAAAAATTCTGTAGAACTACAGTCATACCTATCAGTTTCATTTTTGTGAAAGTATACATGCAAAATTGTGTCCATCTTTAAACATTACAAAAATTGTCACAAATCCTGAAATACAAATGAGGAGTAATGATTAAAAAGAGAGGTAATAGATTTTGTTGAAATGGTGTCCAGAGCCATTCACTGGTGTCAGGTGAAATGTAGTGAATCCTCAACTTATGACCACAAGTGAGTCCAAAATTTCCATTGCTAAGCAAGACAGTTGTTTTATGACCTTTCTTGACAAGTTGTTAAATGCAGCTAATTTAGTAACATGGTGTTAAGTGAACCTGGCTTCCGCATTCACTTTGCAAAAGGTTGCAAAAGGTCATCACATGACCCCAAGACACTTCGTAAATATGAATTAGTTGCCAAGTGTCTGAATTTTCATCACATGACTATGGAGGTGTGGGTTTTTTTCAGTGTGGTTGAAACTTTAAATGGTCAGTAAATGAACACCTAAATCAGGGGTCTTCAAACTTGACAGTTTTAAGACTTGTGGACTTCAATTCCCAGAATTCCTCCTCCAGTCATGTTAGCTCAGGCATTCTGGGAGTTCCACAAGTCTTAAATTTGCCAAGTTTGAAGACCCTTGACCTAAATGAACATCAATATTACACCTTGGAAGATAACCCATCACTACAGACTTCCTAATAACACAATAAATGTAGATAACTGAAGCCATATGGAGATCTGAAATATGTGTTGTTTTTTCAAGAGCTATAAAATCTCTGCTTAGTTGCTGATTAAATTAATGCTGACAGAATGTCACTATTTTTTTAATATCTTCATTTTAAATGTAGATTTTGACTTTAATGTTCACTTGAGATGGAGAGTAATTAATTTACATGCTGGATTAATTTTGCTCAGAGTACTGGAGAAGTAGAGATTAATGCTAGAGAGGAAGGCAATGTGGAGTAGACAAGATAATGAGGTATAGAGATATTTCTAAGACAACAAAGTTGAAAATAATTGAAAGTAATGCTTTTTCTAAAGTCTGAGGTGTTTTTTTTTGCTGGACTTAGAGAATAAATAAGAGAAAGAAGATAGATAACACTGTGAATTTGGAGAGTAACCATGGAATGCAATAAGAACCAATTGCTTGTTCTTTGTTGAAATAGGAATCTGCTACAAAGAAGAGGGGGTCAACTTATTTTCCAAAGCACCAGAAGGAGAGAGAAGAAACAATGGGTGGAAACCAATCAAAGAGAGAAGCAAACCTGGAATTAAGGAGAAACTTCCTAATAGTGAGGACAATTAACCAGCAAAACAACTTTCCTTCAGAAGTTGTGGGTGCTTCATCATTGGAGGTTTTTAAGAAGAGACTGGACAGTCACTTATCTCAAATCATATAGGGTCTATTCTATTCTGCTCTGTTCCATTCCGTTCTGTTTCTTTCCTTTCTATTCCGTTCTGTTCCATTCCATTCCATCAGTAATGGGATTTAATTTTTTTTTACTACTGTTTCTGTGGGTGTGGCTTGGTGGGGGTGGCTTGGTGGGCGTGGCAGGGGAAATATACTGTCAAATCTCCATTCCCACCCCACTCCAGCGGAAGGATACTGTTAAATCCCCATTTCCTCCCCACTCCTGCAGGAAGGTTACTTCAAATTCCCCATTCCCTCCCCATCCCACTAACCTGCTTTCCAGCTCCGTTCTGCTGTGCAGGGCAACAAAAGAAGACCCAGCCAATGGGGGAGGGGTCAGTCAGAGGTGGTGTTTGGCAGTTCTCCTAACTACTCAAAATTTCTACTACCGGTTCTCCTGAACTGGTCAGCACCTGCTGAATGCCACCTCTGCATTCCATTATCAACTGCTAGGTTCAAGTGATGATAACGATTTGTGTTTTCAAGTCATTGTTGACTCCTGGACAATTCCCTGCAGTTGGAAAGATTTCGGATGGCTTATCATTGCCTGGGGCTGACGGGGAATGACTGGCCCAAGATCACTTAAATTTCTTTGTACTTAAAGCAGGTCTAGAATCCATGGTCTCCTAGTTTCTAGCCTAATGCCTGAACCACTACACTAAACCAACTCTATTATTATTTAGCAACTTGAAATTCACATATTTTTGATATATGACGGGGGCAGATGATTGACTAGGAAAGAAGCTATGCTTAGCAAAAATAAGGGAAGCAAAATGCACAAGGAGAACTGAAATGATGGATGGATTGGATAGTATCATTGGGAGGATAGTGGAAGAGGTACAACTTGTTCCCAAGGACAGGATGAAATGATGGGTAATTGTGCACACATTTTGCCAGAGGCAGGATCCAATCACATCTATTTTTAGGAATTTCTAGGAATTTCTAGGAATTTCTCTGTTTTCTTTCTTGCATTAATTTTGCAATCATTAAATGATCTAGCAGTCTTGTTAAAAGGTCTTAAACTTCTTCCATCCCAATGTATGTGATAACCCAGGGTGGGATACAAAGTAAACACAGACACAAAAAACAGGTGAAACCCCTTTCATTCCTCCACTTTGCTTCCAAGTTCCAAATACCCTTGACTGGAGACAAAAAACTCCCACACAAGCAGTTGTAAGAAGGAGGAAATGCCATTTAAATTATAAAGAGTAAAAAACAACACAAACCAGGCAAGATAAGGGCTGGAGGACATCCACAGATAACAGAACACACACTGGGAAGGATGCCAAACTCAGAGAGGAACCATAAACAAGAGATATTTCCATGCTTTGTTTCCAGCACTCACCAGTATGCATGTCCGTCCTCTTATCCAGTTGTCACAGCTGCAGCCCACAAAGAGATCAAGGCCCTCTCCTCCCGAGTAGACCACGTCTCTCCCTGCATGCCCTAGGATGGAGAGGGGATGGGCTGGAGTCCTCCTCTGACTGTCCAGCTGGCCTCTGCCCTTCCCCAGCCTCCTCCACAGCCTCCGAAGCCACACTTCCATTCCCTGTCGGCTGTTCCTCCTCTCCCTCAGAGTCAGTTTCCACCAGGAGCATGACAATGTATATCTTTTATCCTTTGTATTTTATTTCTTTATAGATAAGTGGGAAATTAAAAATAAACTGCATGTAATAAGCATATGTGCATGCATTTACACATTTTTCCTTATAGAATATTTATTATTTATCTATACATCTTCATAGAAGTAGATTATCTATAGGACTAGTTTGTCAAATGAGGAAATTGAATCCATTGATGTAAATAAACATCAAATAAAAATTATCTACAAATGGATTCTCTGCACTTAATTCAATGCAAATCATTTGAAATATGTTTTTAACTTGTATGACAATTGTGGGCACAATCCATTTAGGATAAAGCAGTTTTTAATTGACTTGATACAATCATGATATTTTAGTTGTTCTAAAGTAGTTCTAAACCTAATTTGTCAAAAGTAGTACTCGCTGCTTGGAACCTACATATTAAGGTTATTTAATATAGGATGGGTGTGCACTATGAAACGAAAAAGAAAAAAAATACATCTACTACAAAATTACTGACATGATACTTTTAACACCAATTTACAACTAATTGAGGTCAAGCTTCAAATGACAGAAAGGAGCTCAAATTTATTCAAGTGGAATTCAGTTGGGAGTCAAATACTTAAATATTTTAAACTCAAGCAGTTATCCATGTATGCTTCAAGAGGCAGAGTTCTGCAATTTAGAATTAAGTTTCTACTGAGAAGCAAATCTTTACTAGGTTACAGGAAGAAATAGGAAAAAAAAAATAGCCTTCCTGATTCAGCAACACAGACAAGGGATGATAGAAACTCATCGTGCTGATGATAGGGCTCAAAACTGTTCATAGCTAAGCACAAGCAGGACGCTGGGATAAAAGGTTCAGGGGCTCTTTAGCTAGATGGCCTAGGGAGATAAGAGAGCAGAACAGCAAGAAAGAGAGCACTTTTTAAGATGCAATGAATCATATCTTGCATCAGGCATTTTAGCAGTTCCTGGGTTTCTCAGGAGATGCCAACCTTTTCTTGATCACATGCTTGGAATTTCCTTTTACTTGAAAATTTAGGAAGATAATTTCATAAGAGAGGCACCCTCTCAGTTTATTTATCAAGAGAGATCTCATCTTTCAGGCTGTGGCCTGAGATACAAAGAATCCTTCTCAGTAGAATTATGTTTGGTGGAATAGGTTTGAGTTCAGTTTTGGCCTGTGATATTATATATATGAGCTCAGGCTTCAATAATCACACACACACACACACACACAATACACACACACACACTCATACATATATGAGTGCTTGTGGTGTGGAGATTTTTTTGCTTGTGAGTGCAGGCTTCCAAATAATTGACAATCTGGTGGAGTCATCTCTTCTATTCATGCTTTTAGGTCTTTTTTCAATCTCTATGGGTTCTCTGATGATTCTGTGGCTTGGGTTTTCTATAGTGGCTAGGGTTTTGGTGCCATTGAAGTTGATGCTATGACCTGTGGCTTTCATGTGGCTTTCATTCCATCAGACTGTCAATTATTTGGAAGCCTGCACTCACAAGCAAAAAAATCTCCACACCACAAGCCAGGCACAAACAGATCCCCCCTGATACCTCCAGCTCAAACACACCCCAACCAGGCACCCAGATGAAACCTAGCTTCCTAACAAATGATAGCCGTCCATTTCCTCGGAGCCAAGCTGCACTAAAGGCCTCCAATAAAGGAACACAATGTTGCCAGCCAATCAAGACACAAAAAGAGCCACAAAACAGACAGAAGATATTAGAAACACCAATCAAGCAGAACACAGAAAACTCCAAGACCAATAAACACAGACCAAGACTCCCAACCAATCAGGATGAAGAAAAAACCATTCTGGCACAGCAGTAGGCTGCCCCAAATTTAAAACTGAAACGGCTGTGATAGTCTGACTCACAGACAAACACAATACAAAAGTCTGATGATGGCAGATGAGATTCTGCCGAAACGTTGCTACAACTTTAAAAGCATAACTACAATGATGTGGGAAAATACCCGAACAAAGCTGAATACCATACATGTAAGTAACCGCGAAAACTTAAGAAAACAAATATATCTATATATATCTATATATCTATATCTATCATCTATCTATCTATCTATCTATCTATCTATCTATCTATCTATCTATCTATCTATCTATCTATCTATCTATACAATACACACACACACATATACATACATACACAAATACAAACATATATTTATTTTATTTTATTTATTTGATTTGCCAATTGTTTACAAGATAATAAGTATAAGTGTATACATAGTTGTGAATACATGAAATGGGTACATATAAGAAAAATAAAAGAAGAATAAGAGAAACAATAGGACAGGGACGGTAGGCACGTTGGTGCGCTTATGCACGCCCCCTACAGACCTCTTAGGAAAGGGGTGAGGTCAATAGTAGACAGTCTGAGGTTAAAGTTTTTGGGGTTTGGGGAAGAAACTACAGAGTCGGGTAGAGTATTCCAGACATTGACCACTCTATTGCTGAAGTCGTATTTCCTGCAATCAAGTTTGGTGCGGTTAACTTTGAGTTTGTATCTATTGTGTGCTCTTGTGTTGTTATGGTTGAAGCTGAAGTATTCATTGACAGGTAGGACATTGCAATGTATGATTTTATATACCATGCTTAAATCAGACCGAAGATGGCGTAATTCAAGGTTTTCTAGTTCTAGAATTTCAAGTCTGGTGGCATAAGGTATTCTACAACGAGTAGAGGAGTGGAGAACTCTTCTTGTGAAATATTTCTGGACTTTCTCAATTGTACTAATATCAGATACGTAATGTGGGTTCCAGACTGATGAACTGTATTCGAGTATTGGTCTAGCAAATGTTTTGTATGCTCTGGTTAGTAGTGTGATATTACCAGAGAAAAAGCTACGTAGGATTAGGTTAACAACTCTTAATGCCTTTTTGGCTATGTAGTTACAGTGGGCTCTAGCACTTAGATCATTAGAGGTGAGTATTCCAAGGTCCTTTACAGAGCTTGGGTCATCAACAAGATCTTGACTATTCAGCTTGTATTTTATTTTCTGATTTTTTTGCCAATATGTAAGACAGAGCATTTATTTGTTGAGATTTGAAGTTGCCATTTGTTTGACCATTCTGATACATAGTCAAGATCTTTTTGTAGGGTAGCAGTATTGTCTGTGGTATTGAACAGCTTTACATCATCAGCGAAAAGAACGCAATTGCTCTTAATATGATCACAGAGGTCATTTATGTAGAGTATGAAGAGAGTTGGTCCAAGAACACTGCCTTGGGGGACACCACTATTGACAGGTACAGAATTTGATAGGACGCTCCCAATTTTGACCATTTGTTGTCTGTTTGCCAGGAATGCTTCTATCCAGTTATTCAGTTGTCCAGAGATACCATAGGATTTTATTCTTAGGAGTAGTTTGTCGTGTACCATATGCAAGTATACATGCACACATATATAATTCCTTGCATCGGAGTCAGAGTGACTGAATGGAGCCGAACATTTACTGGCCAAATGCCTTTTCTGATGCCTATGTGAAGTTTGCAGTGGTATTTTCTCTTTGAGCCCAGAGAGAGAAATATATGTTGCTACCTAGGATTGAATTTATAAGCCATCTGAGTTTGTCCAGTTGAGTTATTGGTAAAAAAAATTAAAGGCAGAAGATAAACAAACAAAGAAACAAATAATGTGCTACATGAATATCATATGTTGGATTTATTTATTTTTTGGAAAGACCCTCGACATTGCTATAGCACCAGCATGGCACAAGTGATATGTGTAATTCACATAATTCATATGAGTTGCATATTAACATCATAATTCAAGCAATTCTGTTCGTGTGTACATACATCATCTATGGGGACATCTTAAACTAAACGTATCTTTTTCTGAGATGCACCTGATAGGTGCTGCACACAAACCCACAACGTTCTGTATTCCAAAACTTCAGAGTTACAAAATGTAAGAAAAAGGATTAAAATCAGAAACATTTCATCTGAATGAAATATGATTTCCACCCATTTCTTAAATACTAAGTGTTTGGATATCTGGGATTAAACATACACACTTCCAAAAGGAGCTTTCCTCCATGCTAAATCATTTCCTAACATACACGACTGAAGGAAAAAATAAAGACTTCCTCACATTTCATGTAACAGATCCTGTATATTGCTGAAAGCTGCCGAAAGCAAACTCATCTGAGAATTCATACCTAAATATGCTTCCTGAGAAATTGGATACCTTAGATAAGAGCGACCATAAATACAGCTAAAAAGGAGAAAAACTCGGCAACTCAAAAACTCATTTTTCACAAACGTTAACCAAAGTATATGCAATACTTCAGTCTCCCTTATTTTCTCTGGAAGGACCTTGAGGTCTAAAGAATTATTACATTCCTTGATAAGTTAAAGGGCAGCCTCGGATCTGTAGCATTCTAAATAACAATTTGTCTCCTATTCCCACTTTATTCTCCTTTTGTTAAAAGAGATATGTGTTTCTTGTACTAAAACAAAAATCAGTGTTTCTTATAACAGTTTAAGAAATATATAAAATAATAAAAAATCAGTTGAAAAGGATATCGTGGGTGATGTCATAGAGAAGCAGCTTTACTAGTAAATCATGTACTGTGCAGTTCTGATAAGTTAGACATTTGACAATTAGAGTTACAACTTATCAGTATAAACCACAATCAGAACAACTCTTGAGTTTTGACTTAGGTATTATTGCTATGGAGCAGTAGAGCAACATAATTCATATCAACCAACATTTAAATGTGCTTTGATTTCATTTATAATCACAGGTGGAGTTCAACTGGTTCTCACTGGTTCACCCGAACTGTTAGTTAATTGCTTATGCAGTTCGTAGAACTGGCTAAAAGTGAAGTGCAAGAGAGGTTTTTTTTTTGTTCTTTCTTCCTTCAGTTAATAGCTCTGGAAAAATAGCCAAGAACCACTTAACTGTATTAACAATAATACAATAATAATGTACTAAAATTAATAATTACTAACAATAATTAATAATTACTAACAATAATTAATAATTAGCAAGTATATATAAATTAATAATTAGCAATAATGTATTAATAATAATACAAGAGCACACAATAGATACAAACTCAAGGTAAACTGCATCAAACATGATTGCAGGAAATAAGATTTCAGCAACAGAGTGGTCAATGCCTGGAATACACTACCTGACTTTGTGGTTTCTTCCCCAAGCCCCCAAAAACTTTAACTTTAGATTGTCTACTGTTGACCTCACCTCTTTCCTAAGAGGTCTGTAGGGGGCGTGCATAAGCGCACCAATGTGCCTACCATCCCTGTCCTAATGTTTCTTTATATTCGTATCTATTTCATGTATTTATAAGCATGTTTATACTTATACCTGTTATCTAATATTTACTTAGCAAATAAATAAATAAAATCAATAAATAAACAGTTGCAGATGGAATGCATCCGATACACACTGAATCAAGTCAATCAACAACAGAAACTGACAGGATTAGGGCAGGGAAACCCGTCAATCACACATCTAGGGATGGGATTAACCTCTTCCCTTCAGGAAGAAGGACAAAATTACAAACATTTTTATTATAAAGAGTATTAAGTAACACTTCTGTGATCAGCTGATACTCCCTGGAGTTTCCCAAGATCTTTTCTAGCTGCGGGCTAGTAGTGTTGGCTACTTGTTCCTTTTTCCTGGGGGGAAAGATATAGGAGGGGACAGTGTTGCAGCTTGATCATATAGGCCATGAATTTAATGCATATGTGGTCCAGCCAGCTGTATTGCTTCTGCTGTGAAGCACCCAATTTAGAACATAGAGAACACAGAATAATAGAGTTGGAAGGGTTAATGGCTTTTGGCAGCACGCCCAGGCTTTCAATTAGCATGAGCAACTGCTCTTAGTTTCCATCTCAGCTGCTGCATTTGCTTTGCGGTTAACTTTTTTAAAAAAGGGAGAATGGCTGTTTTAAGTTTTCTGCATTTGTTTTAGTGGTTCGTGGCACTGTCCTTTTGGGGTGTACTTCCCTCACTCTTTTTGAAAGCTTCTAGTGATGGAGCACCCACAACTTCTGAAGGCAAGCTATTCCATTGGTTGATTGGTCTCACTGTTAGAAAAATTTCTCCTTAGTCCTACGTTGCTTCTCTTTTTGGTTAGTTTCCATCCGTTGTTTCTTGTTTTGCCTTTTGGTGTTTTGGAAAATAGATTGAGACCCTCATTTTTGTAGGAACCTCTCAAATTTCCTGACAGAACAATTAATCAGTGGAATAAATTTCCTCCAAAAGTTGTAAATGCTCCAACAGTGAAAGTTTTTAAGAAGAGATTAGATAAACATTTGTCTGAAGGGGTGTAGGGTTTCCTGCCTAAGCAGGAGGTTGGACTAGAAGACTATTGAGGTATTCCCCATTAGGAGAATGATTGCACTCAGGGAAACATATTGAGAGTGATGTTGAATAGCACACAACCAGCACACAGTTACACTGAATAGTAAAATGTAGGTTTTACTTCCAGTAAATGGGTAAACAAAGTCCAACAAACAGTCCAAATCATACATGGTTAAAGCAGTTAGTATCAGTCCAGGGATAATCCAAAAATGAAGTCAAGTATCATAAACAAAGTTCAGTAAATGGAGTTCGCTAACAGTTGCAAGACTCACAGTAATCCAAGCAGAATGATGATCAGGCAATATGGCAAAACAGGAAATGCAAGAAGAACAAACCAGGTTTCTGGCTCCATCTTATGGCCGTTGGAGGAACCTCAGCCAATCACAGCATTTTCTTAAAGATACAGTATTAAATTATTATCTTGGTTTATATATTGCCAACCCAACTGTTAGGTGACTATCATTCCTAACAAAGACCTCCAAGGTCCTTTCCAATTCTGTTATTCTATTCTATTCTAAATATTGGAACAGTGCTATTTTATTGTGCTATTATATTGTGAGTTGGACTAAGGAGAAATTTCCTAAGGGTGAGACCAATCAAGTTGGCCATGCCCACAGTCACATGACCACCCAGCCATGGCCACCCAGTCATTAGGGCAGAGAACCAGTTGTTAAATTATTTGAATCCCTGTTTATATAAGTTCATGCAGAATATTGATCTCCTGTTAAAGTTACACAACCAAACCTTGTTCATTAAATAAAAAGATTCAAAAAAATAATTTCAGTTTGATTTTTATGGAGCAATAATGTTTGCATTAATTGCATCTTCTGCTTTAAGCTTTAATCTGTCATGCTGTCTTTATATTCTTGGTTTCTTTCTTTTATTTTTTTCAATATTCTTTTTGCAAATTATCTGAACATTCAAAGGTGTGAATTACTTTCTCAAAACAGAATTGTCAACAGGTTTTTTTTTGTGACAAGCAGGTTTATTATAAATTAATTGGAAATAGAAATGGGATGTTTTTGAAAACCTAAATATAAAAATAAGTGCTGCTTTTGCATGTTTTATGCTGAAAATAAACAAGTTGCTTTAAGTGGAGTCAAAGTGATGTGCCCATGACAAGAAAGGAAATGTTCTGCTTAGCCAACTGAGGAAAAAAAATACAATTATCAAGGGTTTCTTAGAAAAACAAGCTGTCACCTGACTATATTTGAGTCTTTTCCATTTCAACTGTTTCTTTTATATTGTTGTTAAAGATTAATGCATAATTCTAATATCAGACAAAAAAGTTCATAGATTTTGAAGTCTGAGTAAAGTTTCAGTCTTAGTGACTACTATTGTAAGGATTCAGTATTTCAGTAGTAGATTATTTAACTTTAACAAAGACATGCTATCTAGTCCTTTTAATAACAGACACAAACAGAATATTTCTTCTTTTTATAGTAATTTTATTAAAATTACAATTAAAAAGATAAAAATGATAAAAAATAAAAAAGTAAAATTAAAAATGAACAAATGAATGAATTCTTTATTGGCCAAGTGTGATTAGATACACAAGGAATTTGTCTTGGTGCACATGCTCTGAACTTTGGCTGGATTATTTTACATTTTGTTATTCTTTGGCTAGCCTGACATCACATTCGCTTAAAATGAAACTAATGACCTCTTCTTCCCATATCTCATTTATTATCTAGAAACCTCATCACTGTTTATTCAAAAAAAAAAAAATTAAATCTGTAAATTTGTATTTAATTTTATTTTGCTAAGGATTGAAAGAAACTTACACGGTGCTGTAAAAGTTGAAAATCCAAATGTTCCTAATGCTAAAAAATGTTTAACAAGCAATATCCAAAAGTGATTACAAAAGGAAGTATGTACAAACCCAGTGTTCTTTTTTGAAGGTGCTGACTGTGGTTTAAGCAAGAAGGCTATTCTCTCATCTCTAAGCCTGCTGAGACCATTTTCATGTTTGCACGTTTCTTAGCATTGATTGCAAAGTCAATGTTTAACATTTCAAATAGACTACATGTTCAGTTGTCCCAGGAGAACAGTCATATACAAGTTTTTTTTTTCCTGTCAAGTTTGTAAGTAGTTTCTAATTCCTGGTGGAAAACTTTAGTGCTTTTTCTAATCTACTATTTTAATTTTATTAACATTTTTTTCTATAATGGAATTTCTTACATTAGACCAATACTGTTAGAAATAGTATTCATATTTTCTGGAAGAGAATGCAGAAATGAGTAACAAAGATGATTAAGAGGCCGGAGGCTAAAACAGATGAAGAACTCTTGCAGGAATTGTGTGTGTCTAGTCTGATGAAAAGAAGGACAAGGAGTAGACATGATAGCAGGGTTCCAATATTTGAGTGGCCGTCACAACGAAGAAGGGCGGGGAGTCAACCTATTTTCCAAAGTACCAGAAGCCAAGACAAAAAAACAATAGATGGAAACTAATCAAGGAGAAAACCAGACATCCTGCTTGAGCAAGGGGTTGGACTAGAAGATCTCCAAGGTCCCTTTCAACTCTGTTATTCTGAGATAACTAAGTGTTTTAGCCAGACCCTGGCTTTGATCCAACATTTTTCATGTTGCTCTTTGAGCTTTATTTGAACGTTTAGAAACGTTGACTCCAATCAATCACTTAACACAAGGTGTGAAAAAGGGTGTGAATTATGGTAGTAGCTAGTGGTCCACCTCTGAATATTCTTTATACAGCCTGTGTAATTTTTACACGTTGGCTTTTCCCACAAGATTAGAAAATCTGTTTCAGAATAGCTGGAAAAACTCTTTATATACAACATAGAAATGAATGTGCAGAACAGCCAGATCAAGATATCCTTAACAGAACAGAACAGAATAACAGATTTGGAAGGGATCATTAGAGGTTTTCTAGTCCAACCCCCTCCTCAAGCAGGAGACCCTACACCAGGGGTCTTCTGGACTCTGTACATGTACACTAAAGGTCTACCTCTGGCAACATTACTGTGTGAGAGAATGAAGCTGGGGTTGCCATCTGCATTTGTCAAAAGAGCTATAGCTAGGTAGAAATTCTCATTCCCTTTCCTTTGAGGTTCAGGTCATCCAGCCACCCAAAAGGCAGTACAAGTTTAGGGCACAAGAAACTGCTATCTATCTATCTATCTATCTATCTATCTATCTATCTATCTATCTATCTATCTATCTATCTATCTATCTATCTATCTACTTACTTACTTACTTACTTGTTTGTTTGTTTGTTTATTTATTTATTTATTTATTTATTTAGTCAAGTGATACATGAAGTGGATACATAAAAGAAAGATAAAAATAATCAGTAGGACAGGGACGGTAGGCATATGCACGCCCCCTACAGGCCTCTTAGGAAAGGGGTGAGGTCAATAGTAGACAGTCTAAAGTCTAAAGTTAAAGTTTTTGGGGTTTGGAGAAGAAACCACAGAGTCAGGTAGAGTATTCCAGACATTGACCCCTCTGTTGCTGAAGTCGTATTTCCTGCAATCAAGTTTGGTGCGGTTTACCTTGAGTTTGTATCTATTGTGTGCTCTTGTGTTGTTATGGTTGAAGCTGAAGTATTCATTGACATTGCAATGATTTTATGTACTATAATTAGATCAGACCGAAGGCGGCATTTTTCTAGGTTTTCTAGGTCTAGAATTTCGAGTCTGGTAGCAGAAGGTATTCTGCAATGAGTAGAGGAGTGGAGAGCTCTTATGAAATATTTCTGGACTTTCTCTACTGTATTAATATCAGATATGTAATGCGGGTTCCACACTGATGAGCTGTATTCAAGTATTGATCTAGCAAAATGTTTTGTATGCTCTACTTAGTAGTGTGATATTACCTGAGAAAAAGCTACGCAGGATTAGGTTAACAACTCTTAATGCCTTTTTGACACCAGATGGGCCCATTTAGTCATTCATCTTCTTCACTCACAATTAACTCACAAGCATCCACACCGGAGTTCCAGGTATCTGGCTAATTGAGCCACGTCATGGTGTTTTTAGGAACATGACAGTGTCCATAGGCAACCTCACCACAACCAAGCTCTTGGTTGCATTCAAAAGTGGGGGTGGGGGGTGAAGAAGAGAGGGGAAAAAAGATGACAACAAGCAAAGGAGGAAACAGAAAGCAACATCTATAATGTATTATAGGCAAGCAAGAGTCAATTGCCAGAACCAAAAGCTACAGTGAGCAGGTTGACCTCAATCATGTAAGGCTGGAAGTGTATCTCTTCCCCCATCCACTTTACAGCCCAATGAACTAAATACTCCTGCTGCAGGCTTCTCTGCCTTTACTCTGGCTCTTCCCCTGATTGCATCTCTTTGCTGTCCCAAGGTCAGTCTCACATACTATTACAAAGACAAATGTTGTCCACCATTTTACAAATGTTAAGACTTTTAGCTGTGATGGGGCAGAGGTGAGAATGCAGTACTGCCAGCTACTTCTGCTGACTGCCGGCTGACTGCAATTTGGCAGATCAAATCTCACCAGGCTCAAGATTGACTCAGCCTTCCATCCTTCCAAGGTTGGTAAAATGAGGACCCAGATTTTGGGGGGCAAGAGGCTGACTGTGTAAAACCACTTAGAGAAGGCTGTAAAGCACTGCAAATCAGTGTATAAATCTAAATGCTATTGCTATTTTTTATAAGGACTAACCATTAAAGATTTATTTACATGGCTACATAAACTTGTGAAACCTAGGATATCAGAGTCAACCCAGGGCAACAGCCATTTATTACTAGGAAAAATGTGTACTACAATAAAGCATTTTGTACAGTGATCTTCTATGCTGTGGTGTGTCCACTCTTTGGAAAACAATGAATCCTCACATATCCCCTCATCCTTTTACCATAGTGAGTCTCATCAATCTAGCTGAGGACACTTTACTGAGCTTATAAATTTGGGAGTGTGTAATTCATGGAGAAGGATTGCTAGCCACAACTTTCTTAGATGCAAACTCCAAACTTTCATTTAGGCTGGAATCAGGCACAGAATTATTTCCTATAAAGTCATGCACATAGGTTGGAATAGAATAGAATAGAATAGAATAGAATAGAATAGAATAGAATAGAATAGAATAGAATTCTTTATTGTCTAAGAGTGGTTGGACACACAAGGAATGGTCTCCGTGTACATAAAAGAAAAGATACATTCGTCAAGAATCATAAGGTACAACACTTAATGACAGTCATAGGGTATAATAAGCAATCAAATCATACTAGGAAACAGTCAATATAGATCGCAAGGATACAAGTGACAAAGTTACAGTCATACAGTCACAAGTGGGAGGGGATGGGTGATAAGGAGTGATGAGAAGATTAACAGAAAAAGTAGCGCAGACTTTGTACTAGTTGAACAGTGTTGAGGGAATTATTTGTTTAGCAGAGTGATGGCTTTTGGGGAAAAACTGTCCTTGTGTCTAGTTGTTCTGGTGTGCAGCGCTCTATAGCGTCGTTTTGAGGGTATAGTGATGGTATAGTCGATACATAATAAAGTAATTTACTTAAAGTAGGAGTGAAATGCAAAGCATCACTGCCAATATCTGTCAGCTTTGGAATCATTTTTGTTGTACAGGTGAAACTCAAAAAATTAGAATATCATACAAAAGTTCATTTATTTCAGTAATGCGACTTAAAAGGTGAACCTTATATATGAGATAGACTCATTACATGCAGAGCAAGTTAGTTCAAGCCGTGATGTGTCATAATTGAGATGATTATGGCTTACAGCTCATGAAAACCCCAAATCCACAATCTCAGAAAATTAGAATCTTGTGAAAAGGTTCGATATTCTAGGCTCAAAGTGTCCCACTCTAATCAGCTAATTAAGCCATAACACCTGCAAAGGGTTCCTGAGCCTTTAAATGGTCTCTCAGTCTGGTTCAGTAGGAATCACAATCATGGAAAAGACTGCTGACCTGACAGTTGTGCAGAAAACCATCACTGACACTCTCCATAAGGAGGGAAAGCCTCAAAAGGTAATTGCAAAAGAAGTTGGTTGTTTCCAAAGTGCTGTATCAAAGCACATTAATAGAAAGCTATGTGGAAGGGAAAAGTGTGGAAGAAAAAGGTGCACAAGCAGCAGGGATGACCGCAGCCTGGAGTGGATTGTCAGGAAAAGGCCATTCAAAAGTGTTGGGGGCTTTCACAAGGAGTGGACTGAGGCTGGAGTCAGTGCATCAAGAGCCACTACAAACAGACAGATCCTGGACATGGGCTTCAAATGTTGTATTCCTCTTGTCAAGCCGCTCCTGAATAACAGACAACATCAGAAGCGTCTTACCTGGGCTAAAGAAAAACAGAACTGGTCTGTTGCTCAGTGGTCCAAAGTCCTCTTTTCTGATGAGAGCAACTTTTGCATCTCATTTGGAAACCAAGGACCCAGAGTCTGGAGGAAGAATGGAGAGGCACACACTGCAAGATGCTTGAAGTCCAGTGTGAAGTTTCCACAGTCTGTGTTGATTTGGGGAGCCATGTCATCTGCTGGTGTTGGTCCACTGTGCTTCATTAAGTCCAGGGTCAATGTAGCCATCTACCAGGAAATTTGGAGCACTTCATGCTTCCTTCCACAGACGAGCTTTATGGGGATGCTGACTTCATTTTCCAGCAGGACTTGGCACCTGCCCACACTGCCAAAAGCACCAAAACCTGGTTCAATGACCATGGGATTACTGTGCTTGATTGGCCAGCAAAATCGCCTGACCTGAACCCCATAGAGAATCTGTGGGGCATTGCCAAGAGAAAGATGAGAGACATGAGACCAAACAATGTAGAAGAGCTGAAGGCCGCTATTGAAGCATCCTGGTCTTCCATAACACCTCAGCAGTGCCACAGGCTGATAGCTTCCATGCCACACCACATTGAGGCAGTAATTGCTACAAAAGGGGCCCAAACCAAGTACTGAGTACATATGCATGCTTATACTTTTCAGAGGTCCGATATTGTTCTATGTACAATCCTTGTTTTATTGATTGCATGTGATATTCTAATTTTCTGAGATTGTGGATTTGGGGTTTTCATGAGCTGTAAGCCATAATCATCACAATTATGACAAATCACGGCTTGAACTATCTTGCTTTGCATGAGTCTATCTCATATATTAGTTTCACCTTTTAAGTTGCATTACTGAAATAAATGAACTTTTGCACAATATTCTATTTTTTTGAGTTTCACCTGTATTCTGTATTTTATATTTTTTTCTATTCTTACCTTTCTGATACTCTACCACTCACAATGCTTAGTTAGTACTTCCAAAGATGTCTCATCCTTTCTCATTTTTTTAAAAGACCATTGTGGTTTGTTTGTTAGTTCCACTGAAATTTTTATCTCCCGAAATATTTTATTCAGTTCCTCTTCAGGGTCATAATACTGTTAAATTCCAAATAAATAGAGCTATGAGGTGCTGTGGTCTTATTGCAGTTATGTCCCTTACAATACCATGGATTTACCTTTTCTTTTTTTGCTTTCACAGCAGGCATCCTTTTTTCAGCTTCTAAGATTCTCTTTCCAAAGAAATGATGAGTGTCAGTACACCTGATTGCTTCAGATACTGTCTGTCTGTCTGTCTTCTACACCTGAATATTCTGTCACTGAAGCAGCAGATTACGGGGGAAAGTACAGATGTTTCTTGTTGCAGGTTTGAACTGATCTCTTGAAAAAAGCTTTTGAAATTAGACCAGAGAACTAATTTGCTGTGGAAGTTTCTTGTTCATCCTTGCTCCCTATTTCCAACTCAATTCTGTAACTGTGTTTTGCGATGCTTTATAAAACTGTCCAAGAACTGTTTTTTAATTCATTGGATTTGGTTATAGTTTAACCTTCTGGGACTTTAACAAAGCAATGCACACAGCATAAACTCTTCTAGTTAAATATAAACAATACTACAACAAATAAGTAGAAATACCACAAGGAAACACAAACCCAACAGCATAACAAAGAATCCAGAGAGAATCCACTCTATCCATAAATGCTCCTTTAAAAAATTCATATTCAGCAGCATTTGAATGAATAAATAGGATCAGCCTGAACTTAACCAGGAAGTTATTCCAAAGAGCTGTCAAAGACAACTTATCAATAGGTATTTCACCTGGAAATTCATTTTACTTGCTTAATTTAAAAATTTGGGGTTACTGGGGAGAAGAAAGGGAGCCCATAAATTGAACACAATTATGAATATAGCACATGCAACTGTAGTAATTTTAGCTAAGCCTCTGGTAGATATTTATTATGTTTGTTTTAATAAGGGGTATTGAAAGTGAGAATAGTAGTATGCCTGGAAAAGCCAATTTCTTGAGTGAATGATCACTTTTTCAAAACTTTTAATAGCTGCTTGAAATGTTTAGCACCACACAAGAACTAGGATAAAGTACATTTGCTTTTAGACCTCATTTATTAACCTTTTTCTTGAGCAGACCACCTGGGTATGAGAATATAAGCCACTGTCCGAAATAAATAAATAAATGAATGAATGAATCATGTCTTCTAGTAAATGAAATTCATTTGAATCATAGGGCATTGCTGTGTACTCAGTAAATGCTTCAAAATTAAACTGATAAATGTAACATTTTATATCATCTCATATTCCAGAGATTTAATTAAAAGTTAAATGTGAGCTTCATAGTATGAGTCAAAGCTAAAGAGCAGCCACAAAAATTGACTTTGCAACAGAAATCAATGTGTGCTCTACAGACTTACGTTGGTTCTATGAATCCAATTGTGACACAAATGGAAGTCGTATGAATTAATGGTTAGAGACACTTTCCTGCTTCTCAGAACTACCATATCTTTCAGTGTCAGTTCTATCCCTCCCTTCTTAATCCACCAACTGAAAAAGATGCTATAAAATGAAAAAAAAAAAAACACTTCAATTTTCTGTAGATTTTTTCAGCAACCTGCAGTACTTGAATAATAGGGCTTCTCCTGGTACTTTTTTCCTCAGATGATCACCATGTGGGGAAAAAAGTATGTAATAAATCCTAGCAAAGTGCTTTCTAAATATATATTTAGAAAGGCATCACGTTTAAAGGCTCTGATAGGGGAATGGAGAAGTGCTGACTCATTTCAAGTTTTATCCTCTAATATTCACATGCTCACACAGAATGCTGAACCAACTGAGACTTAAATCATATTCATGGAATTATTATTCAATAGATCCCATTAAAAAGAAGAAGAAACAGACTATACTAGTCTGTTTATAGTACAGAAGATTGGATATAGTGCAGAATATTGAATTTCTATCATGGAGATTTGGACTCACATAAAGCTTCTGAGCCAATCATATTTTCCTGTTTATAATCCAGAACTGTTTAGGAAGATTCTTTTTATATAAATCAAATAAGCAATAAAATAGTAAGGCAGAAAGCAAGCTCTCTCTTTTTGTGATACTCCGACAAATATTTTACTATTTTACACATTGTATTTTATGTACTTATTAATATTAAATAAGTTATATTCCACATTTTCTCCAGGAGGTCAATTCAGTTTACTTTGAGATCTCCATTTTATTTTTACAGCCATCATCCCATCAAACCTCTGGTGGCAGAGTACAACCTAGAAAGAAAGATTTACAAAGAGTCTTATTAGTTTGGTTTATTTTCAAGAAAGTAAGGGTTTGATATATAGAATTTTGGAAATCACATTAAGCCAAAATTCTTCTATTCAGGCATTGGATGGGGTGAGCTGGAGTTTATGACTGTCCTTTTCCTGAAAGGCTAAGATACTATACAGGTAATCCTCAACCTATGACCTGATGGTCACAAATGGTGACCATCATTAAATGAGACAGTCTCCTTAATGACCCCTACCCTATGCTCTCCTTGATGCCACGGTTAAACAAACACACAGGTGGTTAAGTGAACATGGGATACCTCATAGGTGGGGGAGGCCCTGCACCCAGTTGGATCCAGAAAGAAAACAAGCAGCAGAAAGGTTTGCAAAGCCAGCGGAAGGAAGAACTTGGTTAGATCAGGACCCAGCACCACATTCCAATGAGAGGCTTCCAAACAAGCCGCCATGCTTGACCAATGAAGCCAAGTTTGTGGGCTGGGCCTCTGCCTTAATCAGCTGGCCATCAGGACTGCAAATCTCTGCCGGTGTCAGCCTTAAAAGCCATTAAAAACCCAAACCCCAAAAACTTTAACCTTAGACTGTCTACTATTGACCTCACCCCTTTCCTAAAAGGCCTGTAGGGGGCGTGCATAAGCGTACCAACGTGCCTACCGTCCCTGTCCTATTGTTTCTTTTATTTTTCTTATATGTACCCATTTCATGTATTCATAACTATGTATACACTTATACTTATTATCTTATAAACAATTGACAAATCAAATAAATAAATAAAAATAAATATTTGACTTGGAAGCTTACTTGGCTCTTGCTAGCATTGAGGAAGTCAGCTGTCTGCATACAAAGGTGGCAACTTCCAAAGGCTTTCAAAGGCTTTCCATTGCTTAATCCCCTCTTTGACTCAGAAAGCCACATTTTTTTCAATAAAGAACACAACAAGAGCAGCAACAAAGCTGGAAGGCACAGACTTGTTGGTCTTTCTCCCTCCTTCCCCCCCAAAAAAAGATGCTTCCAAAGGATTTAAAGGTCAAAAACAGTACTTTGGTCTCAGAAACTTTCTGTCAAACGGCATGCACACACAAGTATACCCACACATTACTTTAGGACTCAATTCTGCACTAGCTGATGTTTCCAAATAATATTTAAAGGAAACCCCATAAATTAGTAATCCAGCTGGACATCAAGAGACATTAATAGAATTAGAATTCTTTTATTGGCTAAGTGTGAATGGATACACAAGGAATTTGTCTTGGTGCAAATGCTCTCAGTGTACATAAAAGAAAAGATACATTCATCAAGAGTCAAGAATCATCAGGTACAACACTTAATGACAGTCATAGGGTACAATAAGCAATCAAATCATACTAGGAAACAGTCAATATAGATCGTAAGAATGCGAGCAACAAAGTTATAATCATACAGTCACAAGTGGGAGGGGATGGGTGATAAGGAGTGATGAGAAGATTAACAGAAAAAGTAGCGCAGACTTTGTAAATAGTTGGACAGTGTTGAAGGAATTATTTGTTTAGCACAGTGATGGTGTTCGGGAAAAAACTATCCTTGTGTCTAGTTGTTCTGGTGTGCAGTGCTCTATAGCATCGTTTTTGAGGGAAGGAGTTGAAATAGTTTATGTCCAGGATGTGAGGGGTCTGTAAGTATTTTCACAGCCCTCTTTTTGACTTGTGGAGTATACAGGTCCTCGATTGAAGGCAGGTTGGTAGCAATTGTTTTTTCTGCAGTCCTAATTATCCTCTGAAGTCTGTGTCTGTCCTGTTGGGTTGCAGAACCAAACCAGACAGTTATAGAGGTGCAGACTCAATCATTCCTCTGTATCAGCAGCTCCTTGGGCAGTTTGAGCTTTCTGAGTTGGCACAGAAAGAACATTCTTTGTTGTGCTTGTTTGATGACATTTTTGATGTTAGGTTTTGATGTTAGAAAATAGTTAGCAAAAATATCAATTAATTGCAGATCAAGTCAGACTGCAGCTGGTATTCCAGACTAAGGTATTAAAAAAAATCAATTCCCATTATTCCCATTTGAACCATCTCAGATTGTGATGAGTCTGCATCATACTTTAGAGGCACAGAGACCTATTTAACACCAGTTATAATTCTCTGGAGTGACTAATTTTCTTATACACAACATTTATGTTTTGTGTGGATTACCATTCAGCTTGGTTTAAAAGCTCTACAAACATTTATGAGATCCATGAATGATAGTGGGATAGAATTTTATCTCCATTTTATTTTCTGTTTGGAAATAGTTCTCTCATATTTCATATTTCAAATAAAGTTGGCAGGATCTTTTTTGAAAACCAACTCTACCATGTTTAATCTTTCAGTGCCAGTTCTTCAGAATCTATTTTCTATCTTAAGCAATGGAATTCATGGATTTGGATCATAGAAACCCAAATCAAACCCAAAAGATTATTTCTTACAATCAACACTGCATTCTATAGAGGCCACCAAAGTAAATAGCATAGCTACTTGTGGCCTATATATATTTTATTGCAAATGTATAAAGTGTTCCAGTCTGTGATCTCAAAGAGTTGTCTGAAATGAGCAGAGTGGAACAATTCTAGCCTATTTTATTAAGGCAACATTCAATTTCATTTACTGAACATTTGCTTTTAAAATACTCATTAATACTTAAACACAACATTTAATACTTAAATACTTAAACACTCATTTAAGAATAGTGTCATGCCCCTGGTGGAGACTGACTCTGAGCAGTCAGAGGAGGATCCAGGCCCATCCCTTATCCATCCTAGGGCATGCAGGGACGAGAGTGTTCTATCGCCAGATAAAACAGACTTGAAGACCGGAGTTGAATTCAGCTCTTTATTAGCATTTTGTAACTTCAACTAAAGTCGAGCCGCGGCAGTCCTTTTTATAGCGGCTGCTCGTGGCTCGCAACCAATGGCATTTATTTAAACTTCCCGCCGCTTAGGCGGCCTATCCGAAACTGTCATTTTTAACCAATCGTTAAGCTATGTTAACTACCCAATAGGAATGCGGTATTAGAAGTATATACATGAGTACACTACAGAGAGGATCAGGGTAAAATGTGGTCTACTTGGGAGGAGAGGGCCATGATTCTCTTCATGGGTTGCAGGTGTGAGATCTGCATAAGAGTTTGGACCTGTGTGCTAACAAGCGCCGGAGACAATTTAGTGTTTTATTCCTAAAGGAGGTTTATCTTGGTTGGCGTTCTTCCAACGGGACTGTACCTGGTTATCTTCCTGAAGTTGACAATTAATTATCCTGGTCTGTCGTGGAACTTTATTCAATGCGGTTTGTTTTTGGTTTTTGCTTCGTTATCGGCTCTTTGAATTTGAACTGTGTTTCTTTCCTTTGAAATGTTATTTTAAAAATAGGTTACTTCTCCACTGTGAACAATTAAACAGTGAAGCCAAGTTGAAGGCATTAAAGGACTTTTAGTTACATTTTGGTTTTTGTTATATTTCTGATATTCTCTGGGTCATCACAAATACATACATTCTCTAATAAACAAAACATCTCAGGCAACAGTATGTTAATATGAAATATATATGATTTTGAACTCAGTGTTTTCTTATAGGATTTTTAGATGTGTTTGCCTGATGTCCTTTTAAAGTAAATTTCCCTGAAGAATACTTAAAAAATTTAAGTGTTTAATTATTTATGTTTTTTTAAAAAAATATTAAGAATCTATAAACTATAAACTTTTAAGTGGTGTGAAAAAAGCAACAGTCATAGACAACGCAATAGCAACACAGTAATAATGTATTTTTGGCAATATTAGTTAGTCTAACTATATCTAATACATAATTTTAAGGTGACAAGTATTTACTTAAAAGTTTCTCACCTGTATTTCACATATACATACACATATAGGTAATTCTTGACTTAAAACCATTCATTTAGTAGCTATTTGAATTAGTGGCTATGTCTAGATCCATGTTCTAGACTTAACAAATGTAAACTGATTTTTGGCAAAATTTTATGAGTAATTATATGACCATTTTCATATGAGGCTTTACACTGCTTCAGAACTAATTTTTGGACTGTGCCTTTTATCGATACGATATAGCTTCAAGATCTGTGTCTGTGGTGGAATGTATATCTGCAGAGCACTGGGAGAGAGTTTTGACAGTACAAATATTTTCCAGAAAGAGATCCAGATTAAGAGGCTGGAAAATCGTGAGTTGAGCTATTGAGTGAGCTTCAGTTGACAGTGAACCTGAATCTGTACTTCCTTCAACTAATTCTATTATATATTCTATTCTTTTTCTTGTTGTGCCATATTCATCATTGGACATTGGTGAACATGTTGGTGATCCTATTTTTATCAACAGCTGTATAAAAAACTGCTGTTGAGTTTTGTCCAAACCAGACCTTTAGATTTTGGAGCCATGATGTTCTTCTTCTTCCTGGATCTTGTCTGTCTTCAATCTTTCCCTGGAGGATTGTGAAGTATGCCAATATAGGTATAATAATATAATCTAAATCTATAAATCTTCAGGCAAACACAGTTTCCAATGCCGAGTTCCCGAGAGGTGTTGCAATTTCTGCAGACATCTTATCTGTATTTCAGTGGCCTCTCTAAATTACTAACATTTTTTTGGGTAGATTCCCAGTGGTCTTTTCTACCCTAGCAATTCAGAGCATCTTCTAGAACAGGGGTGGGCAAACTACGGCCCGCGGGCCACATCCGGCCCGTTGGTCTTTTAATCCGGCCCATGAAGATTGGTACAGAATTAAGGTTTGATGTGAATGATTGAATGATTGCATTCATTTGATTTTGACTTGTAATGACAGGCATTTCGACACCAGGTGGTGGCCCGTCTGTCAAATTTTAAAAGTCAATGAGGCCCCCGAGCCAAAAAGTTTGCCCACCCCTGTTCTAGAATCATCCAGCAGTTGTGGTGCCAACAATAACAATAATGAGGAAAGGTTCTACATCATACTAGTGACATCTTGATGAAACATGTTATGTCACAACTGCACAAAGGACAATTAACAATTGCTCTGCTTTAGAAGTTCCATAGTTTGATTCAGACAGCTTCCAAAATCTTTACTGTTCCAATTGTACAAATGCCTGACTTGAGACATAGCTAAATTCTTTGGGCATTCCTATTATAGAATACATACATTTGCAACATATATATCAAAATAAATGTTATTCTATATGCTAGGAATTCAGAGATTTTTTTCAGTGCATTTCTGTTGTTCTCAGAAATCACCCTCTCTGAAGAAAATGGCACTTAATCTTTGGTATAGAATTGCAACTATAACTACCCTTAACGTGGCTTAAAAGTGCAGACAAATGCCATCCTAATTGCAAAAGAAGTATATAATATACAATCAATTTAAGATTCTTTTTTCTCATTGTACATGTGAAAGAAAATGATTGTTTTTGCACACAGTCATAAAACTTTAAGCATGTAAAAGCGTGTCTATAGCTTCAGCATTGTAAGAATAGCGTTTTGGTCAGTTTATCAAAATTCCATTTTTAATTCATAACTCGAGATAAATAAATCACTTTTTTCAAAGAAAGAAAAATTGGAGAAATCTTGTCTAATGAGAAATGAATCTGTTTCCAAAAGAATCGTATGAACTATTTATGAAAATTGAAACTTGTGCTTGGGTGCTTTAGAAAGAAATAAATCATCTGAATTTCATCTGGAGGGGACGTAAAGACTTTTGTCTTTTAATAATCATGAGAGCTGCAAAGCCAATATTTGTATCAGGATAGAAAGTTTATGAGAGTCATAAGTTTATGATAGTCATTATCTGATGCTGCAGCTTGAATTTGTGTTGGTATACTACAACAACTCCTGGTTGTTGAGTTGCAAGAAATAGTATGGCAGTTTGCAAGATAATTTCTGATTTGCAGATTCTAATTTGCTTAGAATAATGTGAGTCTATTTTGGAAAAACTTGGCTTTTGATTGGGCTTGTGGCACATTGCCCCAAAAGTCCCACGCTGATCAGTACTCTTCTTACTAGTGCCCTAAATTGCTGCACATAAAACAAGCATGCCTAAGGCTATTGAAGTAATTTACATCATTTTATCTTCATAAAACCATTACATGAGCTCAATTAATCAAACCTATGATGAAAGGTAGAGGATGATACCTATATGGAATTTAATGATTTGGAAAGCAAGAGAAGTAAATTGCAAACAGACAGAAATTGACAAATGAAATAAAAATTTTGAAAGTATGGATGTCTATGAAATTATAACAAATAGAAATAATAGATATCCTTAAATGTCATCTGAGCTTGTTGATTGGAATTGATGAAAAGAGAAGGCAGATGATATATTCTTAATGATGGAAAAAGCCTTTAATGTCATTTAGTTTATTATGGCCTATTCATCCATAGAATCTATCCATTGGTGGGATAATGTCATGTTTCTCTGGTAAATTTTGTTAATCTGAGAATAATGGATGAATTGTAGGAAAATATACAACATTTTGATAGACTATGATCCAAGAACAACAACAACAAAATATTACTTAGTGATGCTCTTTGGAAATAGTTCTAGTGCTGGAAATGGGAGGAGGAGGAGGAGGAGTAGAACAAGGAGGAAGAGGAGGAGGAGGAGAAAGGAGGGTGGATGGACTCAGTTGCAGTTGCAAAGAATGCACCACTGGGGAGATCTGAAAGGCCAGATTAGGGACAGATCACAGATCACCAAGAAGAAAATCTATTCATGTGGTCACTGGGAGTCAAAACAAACTTGATGGCACATAATTAATCACATAATCAACAGAAGAAATGTTCCATTAAAGAGTGGAGCTGAAGCAGTTGCTATAAAGTTAATATCCAAAAAACCCCCACACATCATAAATGCTGAAGAGAGTTAAAATGGTAAAAAGGGAGGTATAGATGGTATAATTACAAAAATATGGATATAGGCCAACCTATGTGTCTTGTGTAATATGTGTAAAGACTGTATTTGTGCCTGACATTTGAAACATGATATTGACTGCTCCATTTTAAATGTCACTTCCACAAAGATATACTGATGCAACATAAGAGAAAAACTAATTTCTGAACCCCAACCCTTTTGCTTCATTTTACTTTGGCTTACGAAAGAAAGTAGCATGTTGGTTATGACTTTTTTTTTATGTATGTATGTATGTATGTATGTATGTATGTATGTATGTATGTATGTATATATGTATGTATGTATGTATACAGGGGTGGAATTCTACCGGTTCTGTCTACCTCTGTAGAACCAATAGTTCTGAAGAGCAGCAGACAGAGAGCATACATACAACCGGTTCTATATCTGTTGCTGTTTTGGCCCACCTGCCTGCCCGGGCTCTTACCTGACCTTTATTTCCTGCTTTTTCAACCGCAGCTGCTTTGCGCGACACAGCTGCGGTTGAAAAAGCAGGAAAAAAGGGCTTTTCCAACGGCTGCGCACTTGCATGCAGCACTGCTCAGCTGTCTGGGCAGCTCAGCAGGTGATAAATTGCACTTGCGTGACTCACGCAACGTAGAGCGACAGAACCAGTAGTTATACGGGTCAGATCCCATCCCTGTGTATGTATGTATGTATTTATGTACTTACATTTTAAAAGATATATGCCTTGAACTGTGAGATAGGCAGCATGTACAGTATAGTGCCTTCAAAAAGTATTTTTAGATGGCTGTCCACTGACGGTCACCATCCAACCTGACTGAGCTTGAGAGGATTTGCAAGGAAGAATGGCAGAAAATCCTCCAGGTGTGCAAAGCTTGTCATGTCATACCCAAAAAGACTCAAGGCTGCAATTGCTGCCAGAGGTGCTTCAACGAAGTACTGAGTGAAGGGTCTGAATACTTACGCCAATGTGAAATTTCAGTTTTTTTCCTTTTGAATAAATGTACAGACATTTCTAAAGTTCTGTTTTCACTTTATGGGGTACTGAATGTAGATTAATGAGAAAAAAGGGAATTTCAACAACTGTGGAATCAACTGCTGATTTTTATCAGAATCGATAAAAATCAAGGGGGTCTAAATACTTTCTGAATGCACTGTATATGCTGCCTATCTCACAGTTCAAGACAAGCGTCTTAAAAAACATAAGTATAGTACATACATACATACCGTGTTTCTCACATAATAAGGCCGGGCCTTATTTTTGAGCGAAAAAACGGCTAGGCCGTCTTTTCGGGGTAACTTAATTTCCCCCTTTCATCCTCATCTAGAGCGCCGCGGGCAGCCTCGCCACCAGCCGCTCCTAACGGGCGATCATGGCGAAGCACAGAGAGCTCCCTACTCCCACCAAACACCTTTGCTGCAGACCCAAGACCTTTGGCACCTGCCTCTGTTGCTTTCCCTTCTGCCCATTCCGCTGCCGTTTGGAGTGCCGTTGGAGCTGCCTCTGCCGTTTGGAGCTGCCCCTGCCGTTTGGAGCCGCCACCGCCATTTGAAGCTGCCGCTTCCGCGTTTGAGCACTACCGCTGTTTGAAGCACCACCGCCACTCCAAACACGGCGGCAGCTCCAAACGCGGAAGCGGCAGTTCCAAACGTGACGGCGGCACTCCAAACGGCGGCGGCGGCTCCAACGGCAGAGGCAGCTCCAAACACGGAAGCGGAGCCACCGCCGCCGTTTGGAGCTGCCGCTGTTTGGAGTGCCGCCGTCACGTTTGGAGCTGCCGCTTCCGCATTTTGAGCACACCGCTGTTTGAAGCACCACCGCCACTCCAAACACGGCAGCAGCTCCAAACGCGAAGCGGCAGCTCCAAACGTGACGGCGGCACTCCAAACGACGGCGGCAGCTCCAAATGGCGGTGGTGGCTCCGCTTCCGTGTTTGGAGCTCCTCTGCCGCTTGGAGCTGCCGCCGCCGCTTGGAGTGCCGCCGTCACGTTTGAGCTGCCGCTCCGTGTTTGAGCTGCCGCCGTGTTTGAGCGGCGGTGGTGCTCCAAACAGCGGTAGTGCTCCAACGCGCGAAGCGGCAGCTTCAAACGGCGGCGGCGGCTCCAAACGGCAGAGGCAGCTCCAAACGGCAGAGGCAGCTCCAACGGCACTCCAAACGGCGGTGGTAGCTCCAACGGCACTCCAAATGGTAAGTCCCCCCACCCTTCCCTATTTTGCATGTTTTAAACTAGGCCTAAATTTGGGGGAGGGGCTTAATTTGATTTTATGCCTAGAAAACATGCTGGGTCTTCCTATTGGTGGAGGCCGTATTGTTGGAGAAACACGGTACATACATACATACATACAAAAACAAACAAACAAACAAAAATATAACCAACATGCTATTTTCTTTGGTAAGTGAAAATAAAACAAAACAAAGCAAAGCAAAATCAGGACATTGTACAAGAAAAGGAAATAGAGATAAAATAATTTTATATTGAAAGCTTTTAATATACCTCTATATCCTTGCAAATCATTCTTGTTCTCATAGTGTATATAAATCACTTTATGTATTGATTTTTGCGTTCACCTCTCTCATTCTGAGAATCTTAGAAACCATACCAACCCTGACTTGTTAAATTTTTCCTTTACTCTAAACACATTCACTCTTCCATAATATATTTACTTTGCAATTCAGTTATCATTTTTCTTTAAATGCCAAACCATCTTAACATTTATTACATACTGGTCTCTCTTTTCTGAAGGCTTAAATAAATGCACAGAACTACTGGACATTGAAGTTGTTTTACTCTTTTTGTTTAGCTGAGCCACATCTTACTCATATGCATCATTAGATTCTAAAGCTGTCATTAAAATTGCATGTGGGTAGCATGATATATGTAAAAGGACTTGTGTCATGATGGTACTAAACTTTTTTCAACATTTGTTCTCCCCATCATTCAAATTCTTTCTATGATCAGATTTTGGGGTTTTCAAGTTTACCTAGGTCTTAAGAAGAAGAAGAAAATGGACATTACAGTTAAAAAGATAAAGCTAATAGAAACTAAAGAAAGAAAACAGACAAAATAGAAAGTGAAAAAAATAAAAAAGAATAGAAGATAAATAGAAAAGAAAAAATAAGAATATATTAAAAAGAGAGATATAGATGTGTGCTTGTATGTGTTATTCTCATGTTGTTACACTCACATACACAAATGTGTGTGTGTGTAAAAGTTTCCCCTGTGTCTGACTCTAGGGGAGTTGTGCTCATCTCTGTTTCCTAGAGCCAACATTGTCTGAAGATGCTTCCCTGGCCATGTGACTTTACCTTCCCACCAAAGTGGTACCTGTTTATCTACTTGTATTTGCATGCTTTTGAACTGCTAAGTTGGCAGAGTTGGAGCAAGAATGGGTGCTCACCACATCATACGGTATTTGAATCTCAAACATCTGGTTGACAAACCAGAATATAGGAAAGTTGTTGAAGTCATTCTTCTGATTGTCTGCTTGTATGTCTCTTTTAATAATCAAGAAATCAGCTGGTTTCACAATTAATCAATCGAACGGCTTTCTTCCCAGAGTTGCGGGTGGTCCATTGCTGGAGGTTTTCAAGAAAAGATTGGACAACCATTTGTCTGGGATGGTATAAGTTCCCCTGCCTTGGGTAGGAGTTGATCTAGAAGACCTCCGAGGTTATTCTATTCTATTCTATTCTATTCTATTCTATTCTATTCTATTCTATTCTATTCTATTCTATTCTATTCTATTCCATTCCATTCCATTCCATTCCATTCCATTCCATATTTTCTATTCTATTCCATTCCATTCCATATTTTCTATTCTATTCTATTCTATTCTATTCTATTCTATTCTATTCTATTCTATTCTATTCTATTCTATTCCATTCCATTCCATTCCATTCCATTCCATATTTTCTATTCTATTCTATTCCATTCCATTCCATTTCATTCCATTCCATTATATTCTATTCTATTCTATTCTATTCTATTCTATTCTATTCTATTCTATTCTATTCTATTCTATTCTATTCTATTCTATTCCATTCCATTCCATGCATATCATCTTTTTCCAGATCATTATTGTACTGTGTCATTTTTAAATCTAAGTTCAAATTAATTTCAACCTTGTCTGGCAGAACTTGTTTCTCTTGCATAATGTAATTTACATATAATCTATTTATAATGGCGGACATTCTTAAAATTAACTTCTGAATCCATTGCTCAAAAATATCCGTCAATATATCCAGCATTAGTGCATTTTGCCTCATTCTCTGTTAGCAAGTCAAATTTAAATGTACTTCTCTTTTAATTGTAATCTTTCATTCCTTCTAATTCCCTCTCTTGTCCAACTTTCAAAGTACCATCCAATCATTTTCTCCCAGATTCTTATAATTAAGTTAAAAATCTCATTTCAAATCCATGGAAACCCTCAGACCATTTATAACTTTCTAAAAACAGCACTCCAATTACCCTTTTGCCATTTATCCCCCCCATGAAAAATAATTTTTAGAAAAATAATTTTTCTAAGTCCTTAAATTCATAGAATTCAACTTCTTTCACTAACAACTGCAGGAACCTGACCCAGCAAAATGCATGAAACTTGCCCTCCTAAAGGTTTTTAATGTTTGAAAAGTAGTAAAATTTAATTCCAAAGATGATTAAAAATTAAGCTTCAGGTGAGATTTTTGTCCATAAAGGTCACATAATCATTGTGAGCTTAGATAGAATCAGTGGTGGGATCATAAAAAAAATTACTACCGGTTCTGCAGTGTGGCTTGGTGGGCGTGGCATGGCTTGGCGGGCGTGGTGTGGCTTGATGGGCATGGCATGGCTTGGTGGGCATGGTGTGGCTTGGTGGGCGTGCTGTGGCTTGGTGGGTGTGCCGTGGCTTGGTGGGTGTGATGTGGCTTGGTGGGCATGGCTTGATGGGCATGGTAGGGGAAGGATATTATAAAATCTCCATTCGCACCCCACTCCTGGGGGAAGGTTACTGCAAAATCCCCATTCCTCCCCACCTCACTAACCTGCTTTCCAGCTCCATTCTCCTGTGCAGGGCAACAAAAGAAGACCCAGCCAATCAGAGAATAGATGGGGGCGGGGCCAGTCAGAGGTGGTATTTGCCGGTTCTCCAAACTACTCAAAATTTCCGCTACCAGTTCTCCAGAACTGGTCAGATCCTGCTGAATGGGATGGAATTCTTTAACTCCCAGCCACTCACACCCAACTGATATCAAAAACATTAGTTCATGTAGTCTACCTGTAAAGAGTGACTACAGAAGTACACATGGACTATCTTACAATGTTTCCTTTCTCCAGAAAGATTTATCCAGTCTGGATCCACAAATAATCTGTCTTAATTTTGTCCCAGTTCCCTCAGGGAGGACTAGTTCACTATGTGCTCACCGGATATTTTCAAATAGCTCTAGCACCTCTACAGAAGCTCCAACACACTGCTTCAGTTAATCCTTAACTTTAAAAACATATTTGTACTAATGTCTGATAAACCATTCCTTGAATAATTGGAGTATATGTATCATTTTCTCAAAGCCACTTCTTGGAATCACAGTTCATTTTGAAATAAGACAATGGTATTACGATCACTTGGAAATTTCAAGTAAATTATTTTGGTGGTTTAGCATGAATGAGGACTAGGCAATGTAATTTATTCTCATGATGTTGCATTCACAAAAATGTCTGTTTGTTTGTCTCTATATAAGGAGATAAAAACAATTAAAATAACTTCTACTTCAAACAATGTCTAAGATGCTACATAAAAGGATTATGGACAAAGACTGAGTTATTGTAAAAATAAAACACAAATATTTTACAAATTTATATAATAAAACATATTAGAATTCTAAGTTGAGGCAATGAAGCATGTCCTAAACAAATTAATTTTGATAACTAAGGTGGCCTCTTTCTCTTTATCTCCTTAATTCTGTACATAATTATTTTGGACTTTGGAAATGAAGAAGAACATTGTTCACTTCTAACTGCAATATCACCAAGTTAGTAAAATGTGCATCATTATTACAATGCAAACTCTATCTTTTTGTTTTTCTGTCCGAATTCACATTTCATCAATTATCTCCATTTGTCTTCACTTATAGTAGAGAAACTCCCATGTGACAGGAGGTAAGAAAAAAAAATGTTCCCAGGAGTGTTATGTGGTCTGTCAGCATTTCTTTTGTGAGCCCCAAAGTGGCTGGAGCTAAATAAGTATTTTAGTTTTCAAAAGTTTGGCCACAACCTGGAATCAGAGAGTGATTGAAATCCTGGACAGGACTGTCCTTACACAATCCTGGCCCATTGGCCCTGACATGCTCCATGGTTCACGGAGGAACTGAGAGTGCTGAAAAGAATCAAGAGATGGCTAGAGTGCTACTGGAGGAAAACAAAGAATGAATCTGACAGAACACAGGCTAAAGCCCCAATTGAGGCCTGCCTTGTGGCAGTAAGAAACACATTTACTGAATTGGCAGAATGTTACCCAAATGGCCCTGCTCAACACAGTCCCTGCTCAGGAAGGAGGGCTCAAATGATCATCTTCAGGGGCATGTGGATGAGTTTGTGCAACACATGCAGGTGGCAGTCATGGCTTGGGGAGCCATTGCACAACTTCATGTGATGCACTAATTGCACCCTTTTCTAGATCGTGAGGCCCTGCACTCAGTCACTCGTGCTCTCATCGTCTCCCACTTGGATTATTACAATGTGCTCTTCAAGGGAAGCCCTATGTGTTCTTCATAGGGCTTCCCTTGAAGTGCATTTGGAAGCTGAAATGGAACAAATAAAATCTGTATTCTGTACAGACAGTTTTGGAAGCCCCTAGCATGATATATATAGCACTATGGTTATGTGAACCATAATGGCTGCTGATCTGCTTCCAGTCACTATTCAAGGTGTTGGTTTATTACTTTTAAAGTCCTTTATGGCAGTGGCCCCCAACCTTTTTTGTACCACGGCCCGGTACCAGCATCACAAAATGATCCACGGACTGGTACCGGCATCAGCACGTATGACCAAGGCAAGGCAAGCTGAGCGACCGGCCAGCCAGCTGTCCCCCGCTTCTCCCCGCCACCTTCAACTCCTCCTTTGTACCTTCTCGCGGTTGATGGGCTTTTCGGGCTCTTTCTTAATCTCCTCCTGAGTAACGCGAGACTCCACCGCCATCGGGACGGCTCTTCGTTCGAAGCCGCCCCCCCTCTTCGATGAAACTAAGGTGCGAGGATTCCTTCAGCACCCAAATGCCGCTTTCCATCCAACCGACGACTGACAAGCTCACCCGGAAGCACTTTCTCAAGCGCCGTTGAAACAAGATGGCCCAAGCAAAGTAGGCGGCCCGGTACAAAATGATCCAAGGACCGGTACCGGTCCGGGCCCCAGTGGTTGGGGACCCCTGCTTTATGGCATGGGTTCAGGATATCTATGGAGCCGTCTTTCTTCAATGGGAGAAAGCCACACTTGTGCTAGCAGAAATGGCCTACTTTCCAAGCTTGGAATCCAGAAAAAGAGCCTTTCCTGCTCTTATCCTTTGGAACATCTTGCCAGAGAAGAATTTCTTCCCTTCTCTTTTAACCTTCAGGTTAAACCTGGTTTTAAACCCTTTAAACCTGGTTTTCTTGGCTGGCGTGGAGTCCTAAGGGAGAAGCTGTTAGCTGGAGGTGGTTGGTACACTAACAGAAAATGTACCCCATATCTCCCCTACAAATCCTTTTTAGTTTATTTTAATGTGTGTAATTTTAATCCATTTTATCTTTATAATTGTCATAATATTCTTCTTATCTTGATGTAAGCCGCTTAGATTTTCCTGAACCACGAGATAGATGGATGGATGGATAAAATAAAATAAAAATAGATGGGTGGATGGATAAAATAAAATAATATAATGATAATACAATATAAAAATATAATATAATATAATATAATATAATATAATATAATATAATATAATATAATATAATATAATATAATATAATATAATATAATATAATATAATATAATATAATATAATATAATATAATATAATATAATATAATATAATATAATATAATATAATATAATATAATATAATATAATATAATATAATATAATATAATATATAATAAAATATAATATAATATAATATAATATAAAAATATAATATAATAAAATATAATAAAGTATAATAAAATAAAATAAAAAATTGGAGAACAATTAAATGAAGGACTTTTCCATCCAGTGGATTCTGTCCCCTTGACATGCCACACAACCTTGGTGTGGCCTTAAGGTCAGTGATAGTTGTCCATTTTGTTACATGGCAATCATCTGCACATCACATTGTTGTATGATGGTGACATTCCACATATCACTGTATTTGCATTTCAATTTTAATAAATACCTTTGATTTGTATTTGGTGATGTATTGCACGTTTGTCAATAATGTTTTTAGATTTTGTTCCCTGAATGTGTTTTTTTTCCTTCTATATAATGCAATGATCCCATCTTTAAGTTTATCAGGATTTAAAATAGGAGCAACCAACACAAGCAGAAGTGCCTGAGAAATCTGTGTATGCATCCTAATATACAGAGTAAGCTGTTCTATTTCTGCTCTGTTAAGGTATAAATTAGAACTTAGGTTATTCACTAGTTTTATAATTCCTGATTGCTCTGATCAAGTTCTAGGTTCAAAAACCTATTATAGCATATTTTTAAATGAACCCTTTAAAAATTAAAAAAAAAAACAATGAAGGTAAATACATTTATTTATTAATTCATTTCTGAAAATAAAATAGGTAAAAGAAGTAATAGGTTTTTTCACCTTGAATTGTTTGTAAAAATAATAAAAGTGGGATTTAAATAAAAGTGGGATTTAAATTGTAATATATGTTCTTGGCTCATATGGGCATAGGATGTGATCACTTTCAAATAAATATGGAGGTGCTATTTAGCTATATTGTGCTCTAAGCTTTGGCATTGTACCAAATTCTCCTCTGTAATGTTTGAGAAGTGTTCCCCATAGTTCACAGGAAGGTTGTTTCAGGCCAGCAAAGAGGAAGCCGCTCCCTCCATTGGGCAGGCTAAGATAGGGAGCTCTGTGCAAGCGGAAGCATTTCTCCTGATTATGAAGAAGGGAAAATAAAAATAAGCAAATCACTGATGGGCAATTGGCAGTGCTCAAAAACGCATCCTTGCTACTCTGCTGCTGCTACAAGAATCCACAGGGCTCCAATTTTAATGTGGAGTTTGCATCTCATGGTAGGACTCTGTTTCTCTCTCCTTCTCTGGTGAACATTTTGTGCATGATTGTTTTCTAATTATGTATCCATTGGCTTAGATATTGCATTCTACCTTCGTGCACAACGCACTGCGGCATAAATTCCAGTTTTCAATTTCCCACCTATTTTCTTCTTCATTTATGTTTTACATCTCAGAGCAGCTGTCTCTGACTAGTAGGTATCGAAGGGCTAGTGTTGCTGAATGTGATCAAATGAATCTCATCCTCAGCCACAGTAATAGAAACAAGAGTATGAAGAAAATGAAAATCACAAGTTCATTTTTTTCTTTAGTTTAGTTCGTTGTCATTGCACCTCATACAACAAAATCAAACACCATCTTCAGTGCACATCATGACTATGAAAATAAACACAAACACACATCCTTCACACTCCACACATTGAATTGAAAAACCCCGACATTGCACCAACACTGCACTACATAGTAGAATTCAACAGAGCTACTGCCCTGGGATAGAAGCTGTTTTTTCAACCTATTTGTCCTTGTTTTTATTATTCTGTATGTCTGCCAGATGTTAATAGTTCAAAAAAAAAAAAAAAAAAAAAAGGGTGCCCAGGATGAGATGGATCTTTGAGAATATTTTGAACTTTCTTAAGGCAGCGGGAGCTACAAAGCTCTTCCAAAGAGGAGAGAGGGCAACCAATAATCTTCTGGGCAATGACATTAACCCTTTGGAGTGCTGTCCTATCTGCCACTGTGAAATTGGCAAACCATACACAGGTGCAGTAAGTTAAGATACTCTCTATAGTGCAGCGGTAGAAGGTCACCAGCAGTTTTTCATTCAGTTGTTGTTTTCTGAGATGTCTCAGGTAGTATAATCTCTGCTGGGCCCTTTTGACCAGTGCTGCAATGTGAGCACCCCAGGTCAGGTCCTCTTTTATGGTAACACTCAGAAACTTAAAACTGGCCACTTGCTCCACTCAGTCTCCATTGATAAGCAAGGGCTAGATGTCTGATCTGTTCCTTCTATAGTTCACTTTAAAAAGTCCATAAGGGATTTCTAAATCATTTCCTGCAGATATTGTCTTTTCTCTAATCAAACAAGTCAATTTACTAATTTCAGCAAGTTCTGTGAGCTTCAGCAACCATTCATCCAGTGTAGGTACTGTCATATCTTCCTATACACGAAGAAAGTTTCTTCTGACATCCATTTGTATTAATCTGACTACAGGATGCTAGCATAACATAGTGATTTTTTGCTGGATGGCTGCACCTGAAGTTGGATTATAACTATTTTTTTTTAAAAAAAATGTGAATATTTTTTTAGGGCTGTATGGGATTGTCAAGTTCAAACACAAAGCATATGTCTATCATAAACAGACCCAGTCTGGCAAAAAAACTTAATGAATAATTCATTCATTTCATGTACTGACACATACCTGGGGCCGGGAGGAAAATTCTTGCAATAGGATGCATCAGGCCAACCAAGCTTCAGTGTGACAGATGCAATGTCTTCTTTCATATAATGTTTTCCATGTTTATTTTGCATTCTTTCCAAGCTTTGCATCCAACTGTTTATTTGCTTTGACTAAAAACTTCCCTCCTAGCCTTTGTGAGCACTAGTCATTTTCAAAAATAAAAAAATAAGCATGGACTTAATTTTGAATTTTAAAGTTAATTTTATATTATATGCAGGGTTTGAATTTTAATTTCAAACCTAATTTGCCAAATGGCACTGTATTTTTCCCTAAGGTATCTCTCCATAAGACAGTGGTAATTTCAAAGTAGCATTGTGCTTAAGCCCTGGGCAATTATGAAAGATTTGCATTTGTGGGAAATCAATAATCAACTCTGAAGAATTTCTGATTATTTATTTCCAAGATAGGATTCATGGGAGCATGACAGTGCTCCCATGAATACCAAACATATGTGTCATTCCAAGTCATAAATATCCATTTATTATACAAGTAAACAGCAGGTCTGAATTAAAACTTAATATATATATTCGTCTTGATCTACCTTGATCATGTTTTCAAATGGAATTTAATAAATTCCAAAGCAATAAATCAACAAAAATGTTTGATGTTCAATGATCAGAAGTCTGCAAATAGAGAACAAATGAATAAACAATTAATACTGAGGCTGTACCAATCTTTGAGTGGGTGCCTTGCTTCATAATGGAATTATAATAAGTAAAGCACTTCTTTAATAGCATTTTACAAAGCAATTCTCACTTTGCTTCTAAGAACAATCAAAGTAATCACATTCCCTCATTTCTCAACTGGCACTTGGAATGTGGAGTAGCTTTTTCAAGACTTTTCAAATACTTGGAACAATTCCCAGTTTGGACAAGGCTGTGAAGTGACATAAAGCAACATGCTGAGGTAAAAAGCATTGTTTTTCGCCTTGAAAAAAATCATACTGCCTTGATGGCACTAATAAGCTTTTCACAATGAATCAAAGTGGCCTTGCATAGGCATATTAAATACATTGAAAGAAAGGCTTGTGGAAAATAAGGATATTTTTTTTCAGGCACGTGATTCATCAATCAATGAACTAGTATGGGATTATTTCTTTCTAGTCTCATCCTAAGGTTATAGATTTTACTCAGAGGAACATGTTGACTTTCATTGTGGTTTTGAGGATTTATTTTCTAAAACAAATACAGAAGATAAGAAATATATGTTCTCCCTTCTTGAGAGAAAGCATCTTGGTCCATTGAAGGGGCAATTTTGAACAAGAAGACTTGTTGGATCTCAGTTAAATACCTGAATAGCATTTGCTAGCTCTCCTTTGAACTTTACAGTTGCCTGTGGCTTTCTTCTTTCACTCTGAACCGTCTCCAGAAACCAAGTCAGATTGTTAACAAATATAGTTACACCCCTTTTTTTCTCACAGCTTTCTTCTTAACTCTTCCAGCATCTATCCCTAAGTTTCCATTTGTTAAAGAAAGCAATTGTAACGGTATGTGACAATGACCTTGGGAGATAAGAGGAAGAGCTGAAGCCTACATGATGGTTTTATAAATGAAATTTGAGTCCAAAGGAGGAGAGGGTGATGAAAGTTTCTCAGAACAGATCCTCCAGAGTTTTCCAGAAAGTAAACATGAGGTACAGGAGGGATAATTTCAGCCTTGCAAGATTCTGTTTCTGTGACCTGACAGTAAAGATAGAGCTAGTTCTCATGAGTGTGCTTTTTGTCTGGACTGCTTTGCAAGTCTAACAAGAATGGAATGACTTACTAAACAATCATTTAACTGATTTTAATAATTCATACTTAAACGAGATAACTATAGTTTATTTAACTTATCTGATTGTTTAATAACAATATTAGGATATACATTTGTTGATTGATAATATGAGTTACTATGTAAAATAACTATTATGAAGGTTATGAGTTAAAATCAATAAAAAAACCTTTTTACAAAAAAAAAAAAAGAATGGAATGACTTACTGGTACAGCCAGTTACATTCTCTAATGTAATATAAAATAAAGACTTCGTCTAAGCTCTAGGTTTCTACTGTATTGTAATCACGGAGAGTTACAGCTGGTGTCATCAACAGCAGCATAGTCATATAACATTAATTTAAGCATGATAAATAATTTACCTAGGAACAGAGTTGCTTGCATATATTCCAAGTCCTAAGGAAATGAATTTCCCAATATCCAGCTATTCCAGTTTTTCAGCAATTAGCGTTGCATATGCATAACATTATATGTTAATGTGCCTGTTGTCCCACTAAATCCAACAATCTTAAGGCAAGTCAGAACGATAAGGACCAAAAAGTTGCAATGTTTTTTAAAAGGAGGAGGATGAGGAGGAAGAGGAAGAGGAGGAGAAGTGGGGGAGAAAAAGAAATTATTTTAGATATTTAGTCCTACAGCCCTATATCTCCTCAGTACATCTTGATTCAACTTATTGAAATAGTCCTCAGAATTATTCATAACTGAAAAAGTAAGATATAACAAAAATGAAAATTTTATTTTTATTCAAGCAATAATAAATAAAATACCAGAAGATTAGAACTATATAGTTAATAAGCTTTACAAAAGTTAAAAATATGGGAGATTGTCTATAGTTAACAGCAAATATCACCAACGTGAAAACATTTTCCACCATGTAAATTCAGAAAAATAATAATAATTTGGGAGCTGAGTTATGCAGTAGCACAAATCTGGAGCAAAAATAACACTAATGAAATTTGAAATGTAAGCCTTTGTGAAAAGGCAGCAAATACTTGTGGCAGTGGAGAATACTAACTTCCCTGTTAAAGATTGCTTTAAAGAGAGATTAAAAAATATATATTCTGAGAGATCAGCAATTGCGCAAGAAGCATTCCATTTCTTCTGAACTGTTTTTGATTCCCTCTGGTAATATCAGCAAATGTTGATGGTTATGCATGACATAATATCATCTGTGATATGATGTAGAAATTCTTGAGAAACAACATTTCATATAATCTCTTGTACAATTGCTCTACAACAGTGAGAATACAGACAACCAGGCGGAGTCCAAGAAAGGGATCAAAAGAGTTGCCAGTCTTAAGTCCCTTCACATCTATAAGAGATCTAAATCCAGCTCACCTTGAGTTCCCTTGACTCTTATCTACTGCCGATTTGCTTTGACTTTTACTAGTTCGGATTCTTGTACAGAGTGTTAGCATGCAATCAACCTGTATTCATTTGAACCACCTTGACTCCCAATTTCCTGCGTGTGACAAGAGACGACTTGTTAGCTAAGCATTCTATTTATTTATTTGTTTGTTTGTTTGTCAAACTTGTACAAGATAATAAGTATAGGTATGAACATAAACATAGGAAGTAAATACAGATAAATGGGGACAGTAAGACAGGAAGGGTAGGCACTCTGGTCCACTTAAACACATCCCCTTTAAGGACCTTGTAGGAATGGGGGTGGGTCCACAGGAGACAGTTTGAGGTTGAAGCTGTGAGGGGTTCAGGCTGTAACAACAGGGTCAAGTAGGGCATTCCAGGCATTGACCACTTTGTTGCTGAAGTCATATTTTCTGCAATCAAGTTTGGAGCGGTTTACTTTGAGTTTGTATTAGTAGTTTGCCCATGTATTATTGTGATTGAAGCTGAAGAAGTTGTTGACAGGAAAGATGTTATAGCAAACAGTTTTGTGAACAATGCTTAGATCGGGCCACAAGCGGCACAGTTCCATATTGTCCAAGCCCAAAATTTCAAGCCTGGAGGCATAGGGAATACTATTGTGAGTAGAGGACTGGAGTATTCTTCTCAAGAAATACCTCTGAACCCTGTTGAGGTATTCCCCATTAGGAGAATGAGTGCACTCAGGGAAACATAGTGAGAGTGGTGATGAATAACACACAACCAGCATACAGATATACTGAATAGTAAAATGTAATTTTTACTTCCTGTAAACGGGTAAACAAAGTCCAACAAACAGTCCAAATCATATGCGGTTAAAACATTTAGTATTCAAAATAATCAATCCAGGCATAATCCAAAAATGAAATCCTTTTCTTTACCAGTATCATAAACAAAGTTCAGTAAACGGAGTTTGCGAATAGTTGCAAGACTCACAGCAATTCAAACAGAATGACGATCAGGCAAAAGGCAAAAGGAAAGCAAAGGAAATGCAAAAAAGAAACAAACCAGGTTTCTGGCTCTATCTTATGGCCGTTGGAGGAACCTCACCCAATCACAATTACAACATTCTCTTAAAGATACAACAGTTGAATTTCTAGACATAGCTAAATTAACATTCTTCTTAGCCTTCTGGTGATTACCAGTATTCTGTTTGCCCTTCTTACAGAATCTAGCTATATGTCCCCTAGCCCCACAGGAGAAACATTTCCTAACAGTAGAGGCAGTTGAAAACAAATCCTCTTCTTGTGGTTGTTTCTCTCTCAGTTGGTTTCTTTTTGCCTCTTTTTGCCTTCTTTTTGCCTCTTCTAACAATCGTCTGGTTATGTCAGTCAATGTCAGTTCATTTCTGGTCAGGACTTCCAGTGAAGATATGTAATCATCATAATTTTTATCCAATGAGGAAAGAATGGTGTAAACCTGATGAAAAAATCAGTTCCTTTTCATGTAACTCTTGAAAAGTTATTTTCATAAAGTTCAAATGAGCTAACATATCTCCACCTTTCAGAAGACGTGCTCTAAACAGTTTACGTATAAAATATATGTGTGCACCTACACTGTCACGAACATAAATCCTCTTCAAATTCTCCTAACACCTAGCAGCAGACTCTTCTTCATGAATATGGGCAAGCTGCTGGTCACTCAGTGTTAGTCCAATTATACAAAGAGCTCATTCGTTGTTCCATTCAAAGTCAGCTAACTTCTTGGCATCATCCTCATCATCTGGATCCCAAGCATTTACATCCAGTGGATCCTGAACTGCAGCCCATTACCCTTCCCTACGCAGAAGTAGACTGCACTTCATAGACCAGGAAACATAGTTTGTTCCATCCATTATTAATAGGATAAAGAGCGTCTGGTAAAATTCTGGTAGTTTGGAACCACAGATTAACCAGTTCCATTCCTTAATCCTCCTCCTCCTCCTCCTCCTCCTCCTCCTCCTCCTCCTCCTCCTCCTCCTCCTCCTCCTCCTCCTCCTCCTCCTCCTCCTCCTCCTCCTCCTCCTCCTCTCAAAGTCAAACTGAACTTTTTGCCTTTTACTTTAAAAGATTCACTCTTGGATAAAAATGAGGCTTTTCAGAAATTTGCAGTATTTTGCTTGACAAATAGCAGTTGCAATGAAATATCACTTTAGAAGTGTAACCCAAGGCTGCAATACAGAGAAGGTGAAAAATTAATTAGTTATCCAAGCAGACAGCTGAATTTGCTCTTACAGAGCCCATGAACAAAGCTAAGGACACAGAAAGGACTTAAACATAAACCATACTCACCCAAAATCTTTGGCGGTGTTTATACAGCAATTTCATTAGATCAAAAATACTGTATGTAAAGATAATAATATGAATAAAAATATGCAATCAGTTGTATAATAAATTAGACCCAGATGGCAATTGGAATCCACACAAATAATTCATCGTCCCATATGTCTTCATCTACTGAAATTATTTTATAGTGGATTTCAGAAATTCAGAATTTTAAGAATCATTAGCAATGCTATTTAAAAAAAAACATGGAACAATCTTTACCAGAGAAATGACTTTACTGTTGAAAACAGATTCAAACAATTGTGTAATGGCATTTTGTATTCCTGGAAAAATCTACTGCACATAATCATTGTTTTGACAAATGAACATTGCCTGTGTTTAAAATATGTACAAAAGGAACTAAAATACATTTATCTTAAAATGTCAATGGATGGCATATTTTATGATTTTTGGTTTCTGAAAGGAAATTTTAGCTAGACTACATTTATTTTTACAAAACATTCTACTCAAAACAAACAACCATCTTAAAATACATTTTGGATATAAATTGCTTCTTATAGGTTTTTTACATAAAATGTATAATTCTACCATTTCATAGCAATGTTAGAAGTCTGTCTAACACTAAAGAGGAAAGGAGAGATTGAACCTACTTTTCACATACATCATGCAACTTACCTCAGTGATTTTTTTTGCTCTCTGTTCTTCAGATTTAGTTATCTAATAAAATGGGACTATTAATGAACCTAAAACTGCATGAAGATGTTTGACAGCCTTACTGTATGAGAAAGGAGTAGCAGAACCTGGGGTGGAGTTAAAAGAGAGATCAGCCCAGAATCTCTATGTAACCAGAGGTGGATTAAGACCACCTCTTCCTCTTTCTCCCTGTCCAATTCAGTTTTCTGTATCCTGACCCTAATCTTACTCCAAGCAGGTGCTAACCATTAGTTAAGAAGATTCCCATGCATAGGGTGTTTAGCAATAAATCTGTTTAATTAGACCTGGTAGACCTGATCTTTTGTGCCTAACATTTAAAACCACTGCATTATTTTTACATGTGTGGCAAGCAGAAAATTCATATGCCCACAAGGAATTAGTCTTGGTGCAAATGCTCTCAGTATACATAAAAAGAAAAGATACACTCATCAAGAATCATAAGATACAACACTTAATGATAGTCACCGGGAACAAATAAGCAATCAAATCATACTAGGAAACAGTCAATATAAACCGCAAGGATACAAGTGACAAAGTTACAGTCATATGGTCACAAGTGGGAGGGGATGGGTGATAAGGAATGAAGAGAAGATTAATAGTGATAGTAGTGCAGACTTTGTAAATAGTTGGACAATGTTGAGGGAATCATTTGTTTAGCATAGTGATGGCGTTCAGGAAAAAAAATGTCCTTGTGTCTAGTTGTTCTGGTGTGCAGTGCTCTACAGTGTCATTTTGAGGGTAGGAGTTGAAACAGTTTATGTCCAGGACATGAGGGGTCTGTACATTTTTCCACAGCCCTCTTTTTGATTCGTGCAGTATACAGATCCTCGATGGAAGGGAAGTCGGTAGTAATTGCTTTATCTGCAATCCTAATTATCCTCTGAAGTCTGTGTCTGTCTTGTTGGGGTGCAGACCAAACCAGACAGTTATAGAGGCGCAGATAACAGACTCAATTTATTATATAGAGTGAAGACATTCACAGGGATCTTACAAGTCTCCCAGACTGCACAGTCCCTGAGCTTTATAAATCCTTAGTAAGGTCACACCTGGAATACTGCACCCAGTCTTGGTCACCACATTACAAAAAAGATGTTGAGACTTTGGAAAACATTCAGAGAAGAGCAGCTAAGATGATTAAAGGCCTGGAAATGTAAACATATGAAGAATGGTTGCAGGATTTGGGTTTGGCTAGTCTAGAGAAAAGAAGGACTGGGGGGGACATGATAGCAGTATTCCAGTATTTGAGGGGCTGCTACAAAGAAGAGGGGGTCAACTTATTTTCCAAAGCATCAGAAGGCAATATAAGAAATGATGGATGGAAACTAATCAAGGAGAAAAAGAACTGGAATTAAGGCAAAACTTCCTAACCAATAAAACAGCAAAGTACGTTCGTTCATAGCTGGCTTTTATCTTCGTGAAGGAGGGGCCATTACCTTGCAGCCTTACTCCTGAGTCACCTGGGTTGTTGTAACTGTTCTTTCCTCTGAGCAATCCTGCGCACGTGTGCACTTGGCACAGGCTCCTCGGGAACCTCCTCATCACTGCTGCCAGCCCCCACAATGTCTGAAGGTAGCAGTCCACTCCCTAATGGTCCTGGCCCCTCATCTGAGTCCTTGCTCTCCTCAGCCATCCGAACATGCTACCGTCTAACCACAACAGACATGATACCAGTGTTCCAATACTTGAGGGGCTCTTACAAAGATGAGGGGTCAACTATTTTGCAAAGCACCAAAAGGCAAGAAAAGCTGGGGTTGGATAAAACACTCCAAGGTCACTTCCAACTCTATTATTCTCTGTTCTGTGTCCTATGTTCAACACAAATCTTAATTAAAACTTGGATGGTATAGTCAAGATTGTATAAAGTGAGAAAGGTTGTGGAGATGATAAGGAAGAAGGCAATCCATTCAGGTTAGGGTCTTTAATCATATTATACCACACAGCATTGTGGAACTGCCATAGTTCAGGAGTAGAGTATGTAATGCACGCTGAAGCTTTCAAGGTGATCTCTCTTCTCTTCAGATAGGGCTGAAATGACAGTCCTGAGCTATAAGGGCTAATGTCTTATTTGGTTAAAAAAAGTTTTCTATGTTGTTATATTATACAATCATGCAGTGCCACCCCACAGACTGTTTTCCACAAGTCGGTGAAGTCAAAAGAAAGGAAAGGGAGTTTATCGTAGATCATCCATCAGGACACCTGCAGCTACTAAGACATAGCCATTCGTCACTGTCTCCTGAATAAAGAAAATTTTTATAAGTAGTCTAATGAGCTTAATTCCCCAACCTGACGAAACCTAGCCCCAGGAAGCAGAGGTCTGAAATATTGTTCTTTCATTTAAATCTTTTATGAAAATTTACTATTTTGGGAGAAGAGGTGAAAGAGATTTAAGTGGTATGGGTGGGTTTATGTTTCATTGTTCACTGCTAAGTAAAACAAAGGGTCAATTTATTTTGATTTATGGGCTAAATTTAATGGAAGACTAATATGCTAATAGCTTATTTAAATCAGGGCAAATGAATTTGCATCTGGTATTGCTTCTGTACCCCATTGAGATATCAATGCCTCAATAATCACCCGTCTGCCCTCCTAGGTATCTCTTCAATTTCAAGGATTTTATTTCACCTCCTGAAGAATTTATTATGTGTCTACAGGGTATAAGGATGGGAGAAGAGTGACACCTTAATATAACGTATTATCGAAAGATCTTTGTTATCCTTTCATGGGCAAGTCACTATAAAACTGAACAAGAATTTATTACCGGGATTTTGCAAAAGAAGCATTGGGCAGCTGTAAAAGGAAGCCAGTTTTTTTTTTTTTAAAGAGGTACCCACTCATGTATCCATTGCAAACCCCATCCTATTTGTGAAATTGTAATGCATCCAAAGCGACTCTGAGTGGCTTACAATGCAGTAAAAACATAACTAAAGAAATAACTAGCTCTATACTCGTGCTTTGCTACAAAACTATATGATTGGGCTTAGTTTTGGGGGAGGAAAATAAGGGGGGGGAATTCTGCCTCTGCCTACCAGCATCCATCGCTATTCATCTGGCTAGCATCCTGTCAGTGTGTGAGAGTTGAGAGTTGTTTGGAAACTGAAACAGTATTTACTTTGTGAGCAAGAGCCTGGGCATAACTTAGTTCAACTCTTCTGTACTAAAACTGGTTTGCTGCTGTGAAACTAAAACTGAAACTCCTCTCCTCTGCTTGTGGTTTCCATTTGGAACAGATTTCTTTTCAGGTGGGGAGAGGGAGTAGAACTCCTTAGCATCAGAGCGTGTTAATAATATTATAGGAAATACTAATGTTCTGATGGTCATTTTGAAAAATCTTTTCTTAGTGAGCACCTAGAAGCCAAGAGGAACATACGCGCCAAATTTCAAGTTTGTAGGCTTTACGCTTCTGGAGATTATGTGATGATGCGTGAGTGGTATTTCACTTATATATATATAGATTATAAACTTAAAAACAATTTAAAATTCTGAAAATTAAATACAGGCTAAACCAAATAAACAAGGGATTGTGTGGAATGGGAGTGGTGCCTTCTCTATCACTGCACTAACCACTTTCACCCTGTTGTATTCTGGAGAATGGGCATAATAACGGAGATGAGGCATCGAATAGTGACTCCAACTCTTTATTAGTGACTTCAGAACAGAGCGAGCTAAGCCTGGCAGCAGCAGCTCCTTTTATAGAGCTGGCTGCTGTCAAAGCGTCCAATGACAATGGTTTAAGCTTGCCGCGCTTGGAGCGCCAATCGCGGCAGCCTGTTAACTAGCCAATCGGATCAGCCCGGAGCGACCAATCACGACCCGCTGTTTACGGACCAATCAAGTATGCAGGATTACGAGCCTGCTGTGGATGGGCCAGTCAGGTTTGCAGGCTTACGAGCCTGCTAGTTCGGAACACACCCTAGCATGCCTCCGACAGGGCCCCAAGCCAAAACCAGCAGGTCCAGGTTTAAGTACTTTCAAAAGGCCAGAAGTGTGAGGGTGGATCTCACCTTCCCATGGCAAAATGTTCCACAGGGCAGAGGCCACAGCAGAAAAGGCCCTTTTCCTAGCCCCTGGAGAAAAAAGAATTACTTCAGGGGTGTTAAACCCAAGGCCCGTGGGACAGATCCAGCCCATGGGGTCCTTAGATCTGGCCCATGGGGCCACCCTGGAAACAGCGAAGGACCGGCCCGCCATGCCTCTGCCAGTGAAAACGGAGCTCAGGAGGGCTGTGAGCTCCATTTTCACTGGCAAAGGGCTGCAGGAGAATCCTCCCAACTCCACCCAGGCCACCACAGTTGCCTCCGACATGAGTGACATCGAGCTGGCCATGCCCCCTGGCCACACCCCATGACCCCACCCATGTCAAACACAACCCTGATGCGCCCCTCAGTGAAATTGCATTTGATACCCTTGAATTACAGGGTTAAAAACTAAACACAAAATTTTAAAAAAGGAACAAAAATTGGAAAGAGATAAAGTAAGTGTCTGAAACCCCCCCTGCCCCCCAGAAGAATGAAATATTTGGGGGAATATTAAATAAGGAAGGATAAAATATTTCCCCTAAAGGAGAAATTAAAAAAAAAAATCTTAAGGGAGGCTGAAATCAGCACCAGTTTCCCTGCCCCCAAACAGAAACTGAGGAGGCCAGCTTTTAGAAATGCAGATTTGGTAATCCATTCAGAAGGACTGGTTCAAGACAGAAACTCAAATAAGCAACAGACAAAAGGTTGACAAAATTAGCTCAAACAAACATCTAGGATTTACATGTCCTCTTTTGCCTATAGAGCTCACTATGACCCCTACATAACCTCTACATGACCCCCATAGGAATCCAGAAGGTATACTCAATTTTGTCAGCTGCCCAGAATCACATGTGGTTGGTGGTTCTGCTTCATCAATAAAGAAGACCTTTCTTTCAAATCACCCTCCAGCTTCCATTTTATCTCCAGTGCCTTTCTCCCAGCTTGGAACTGGACCTTTTTCCAACATAAGTAACAAATAGAGAGAGAGAGAGAGAGAGAGAGAGAGAGAGAGAAGGAAATACTTAAATAAATGACTTTGATCTTCTTTGCAGCACTAATATAACTCCCTCCCCTTTCCAAAATCAGATAGCATAGTTCCCATATATTTTTAATTGGTACATCCAGATATCACCAATTCATTTTTCCCCTGGCACTTATGCATATTTTCAATGGTAAGTAAATTGTTTTGGGGGGTTGGTGGGGAGGAGAGATTTAGATTTCTAGTCAAGGGTTATTTACAAGAAATTCTTTGGCATATCAGTTCATAAAAAAGGAAGTCGTCTGAGATTTTTATATTCAAATGTGAAACCATTTTAGAGGGGTACAGAGCTCTCTCTGAGACAGATTTACTGTTAAAAAAAGCAGCTTATTTTAAACGTGGGTATTGTATATTTTATTGGGATTATTATATTTTTAGAATTCATGTGTCATTACAACCATTTGCTATTTACTGCTTACAAGTCGCCAGAACAGAAAAAAATTACAGACTTGCCTAATAAGTTTCAATGGCAAAATAAAGTGAAATCTAAACACTTCATCAATAGTACAAAAATATGTTCTAGTTATACAACAATATGATATGCGCATTAATGATGACTACACACATTAGTTTAGCTAATACATCTCGCTCAGCATATAGAATAATGCCTTAAGTGTTGTGATTCACCGGCAGCAGGTGCAGAGGGCTGAGGTCTCGGAGAGTGAGGACTCAGATGAAGGGCCTGCATGTGATGCAGGGATGGGGCCAGGACTGTCAGAGAGTGGAGTGCTGCCTTCGGAGCTTATGGAGGCTGGAAGCAGTGATGAAGAGTCCCCCGAGGAGCCTGTGTCCAGTGTGAATGCACGCAAGGTTGCTCGAAGGAACAGCTGCAGCAGCACGGGCGACTCGGGAGTAAGGCTGCAAGGCAATGACTCCTCTCTTAAGGGATAAAAGCCAGCCCTCAGAGGTGAGATTCTTTGCAGGAAGCAAAGAAGTTCTTTCACTTCAAGTCTTGTGGAAGTTCAGACTATCCTGGTTTGTGTTTGGAGACTTTTGGTTTTGAATATTTCCTTGCAATTTAATCTAGCGTTCTTGGCAGCCTTGCACAACCTTGGCAAGGCTGGTTCTTATCTGGGACAATTAGTTTTAATAGCGTTTTACTGTGAATGAACGGAATTCACAGAGAAGCATTAAAAAGGTTTTGCTTTTATCTCTGTTTGGTATCTGTTTGCTTGGAATGAGGCTTGGGTCAGAACATTAAGATAGATAAATCCTTGGTCACTCTAATGTCACATGACTTTGGGAAGAAATTTTTGGGATGCCCTATTTCCTGTAGTGAGTGGCTCAATGTCCCAGAGAAGACAACAAGCAGGACCTGAATATAACAATTGATCAGAGGTGGCATTCAGCAGGTTCCGACCAGTTCTGGAAAACCAGTAGTGGAAATTTTGAGTAGTTTGGAGAACCAGCAAATACCACCTCTGACTGGCCCAACCCCCATCCATTCTCTGCCTCCCGATTCCCAGCTGATCGGCTGGGTCTTCTTTTGTTGCCCTACACAGGAGAACGGAGCTGGAAAGTAGGTTAGTGGGGTGGGGAGGGAATGGGATTTTGCAGTATCTTTCCCCTCGCGCGGCCACCAAGCCACACTCCGCCCACCAAGCCACGCCCACAAAACCAGGAGTAAAAAAAATTTGAACCCCACCGCTGCAATGGATCCATAAAAACACAAAGTAAAGAAAAAGAGAGGTAATACTGAATGTAAGGACAAACATGAAATGGAAACAAAGGAACAATTGTTGGTGATTTTAGGTTGCCGTAAGATATCCTTATTATTTTGTTGCTCTTTTCTGTACTCTTTCACTAGCCCTCCGAGGTCAAATATAATCCTGATGCAGCCGTCAATGAAATAGAGTTTGACACCCCTGCTTCAGAGCCTTTACTTCTTCTTTAAGTAATTCGTTCAGTGTACCTTTGGTACAGATATAATTTGGGGATTCTGTGGGCATGTATACATACATGGCACATATTTTGCAAATTACAGGTAATCCTTGACTTATAATAGCTCATTTAGTGACCATTCAAAGTTACAACAACACTGGGAAAAGTGACTTATGATCATTTTTCACACTTATGACCATTGCAGCATCTGCATGGTCATGTGATCAAAATTCAGATGCTTGGGATTTGGTTCATAGTTATGATGGCTGTAGTGTCCCATGGTCATGCAACAAGCAAAGTCAATGGGGAAGCCAGATTCACTTAACAACCATGTTACTAAGTTAACACCTGCAGTTATTCACTTCACAACAGTGGCAAAAAAGTTGTAAAATGGGGCAAAACCCACTTGTCTCGCTTAGCAACATAAATTTTGGGCTCAGTTGGGCTCAAACAGCCTTAGACTTTTTTCCGTGACTACATTTTTGTTGTTGCAAATCCTCCCTGTATTTCCAATACAGGGTTCCTTCTTTCTTTTAAATTTTGGGTTACTGCAGGGTTTTATTTTAAAATAAAACAATCTTTTCAATACTGCATCCTTTGATTTTAAGAACTGGTCTTTGCTCCAACATTTTGTTTGATGTTGAAATAATACTTAAATGTTAATGTTTTGTACCCTCTTTTGGTAAAGTTGAAGTGAACTTTAAATGAAACACATCAAATGTACAGATAGCCTTCATATTATATTTTGTAATACACAGAGGGAACAAGCAAAAAGAATAAAAGGAGAAAAAAAAGTAACTGCTTGCAGTCATTGTGAAAAGGTGCATAAAATTGTAAATTGCTCTATTTGTGTCCCTTTTTAAAAAAATTTAAAAATCTTAAATATGTAGACATTTATTTTTTAAAAAAATGTCCAATTAAATATTTTGTATAAAGATTTCATTTTTAAACAAAAAATAGTTTTATTAAGGATACTTTTTTATTTTTGGTAGTAAATTAGTCATTTTTTAGTCATTAGGTCCTGTTTCTCTTTAATTTTTTTAAAGAATATTAAAATATAATTTAAAAATTTAGATTTTGGAGTTTTTAAAAATAAAAATTGGACTTTTATACTTAAAAGTTAGTCCTCAGCTCTCTCTAGTAGTTAGTGTGGAAATGAAATGAATAGAATAGAATAACAGAATAGAATGGAATGGAATAGAGTCGAGTGGAGTGGAGTGGAATAGATGGGATGGGACGGGGCTGGAATGGAATGGAATGGAATAAAATGGAATGGAATAGAATTGGAGGTCTTCTAGTGGCAGCCCTTTGCTGAAGCAGGGGATTCTATACCATTTAAGACAAGTAGCCAATCTCTTCTTAAAAATCGTGATGGAGGACCCGCAACTTCTGAAGGTGAGCTGTTCCACTGGTTGATTGTGTTCACTCTTACGAAGTTTCTCCTTAATTCCAGGTTGCTTCTCTCCTTGATTAGTTTCTTGTCCTTTCCTCTTGTCTCCATTGTTTCTTGTCCTGCCGTCTGGTGCTTTGAAGAATAATTTGACCCCCTCTTCTTTGTGGCAATCCCTGAAATATTAGAATACTGCTATTAGTTTACTCCAGTCCTTGTTTTCTCTAGGCTAGCCAAACCCAAATCCTGCAATCGTTCTTCATATGTTCTAGTCTCCAGGCATTTAATCATCCTAGTTACTCTTCTCTGTACTTACATAGATCATTCCATGAAAAGGAATGCAATGCCATCTATGGAGACCACACTTTTCTCTGCAGCTGGTACATACCATGTAACTACTATGAGGGAAAGCAAGAGTTAAAAAATATATCTTAATTTGCATTGATAAAAAACGCAGAAGTCCTACAAACAATCTGCAAGTAAGAGATCAAATGATTTATTAGAGCTATTTACTCCTGTTTGCACTTAGAAACAGCATCTTATATATAGCAATTATCCTCAAGCAAATGATGAGCTAATTATCCCTATACATTGGGGATTCTTTTGTTAGTTGTGAGCTAGACTGTGCCAGGAAGACCCTATAAAAATGTTCCAACTTAAAACGGAAACAAACAGAATTTGCTTCTGCTTCATGGAAAAAGTAAACATTATTATTTATTTTAATTATTATTATTCTATGTTATATAGCTAATGCCATACTTTATGGCCATTTTCAATTCTAGCTTAGTATCTAACTACCTAGTGCAGAGTAAGGGCATTTCCAAATGTCACCACTCTAGCAGATATGCTGGAATGCAATGGAGACTATCCTCCTTTTGGTGCACCACAGGCATTGTGACTTTGTCATGGCTAAATAGCCTACATATTCTGGCTGCAGGACCTCATAGGGATCTCCCAGCCAGAAGCAGCAGCATGAGTACTAAAAATAAATAAATTAATGCGGTATTCTGTTGCACCATACAAAATAAATAAAATTAACTGATACCATCTTCTTCTTCTTTTAACAATCCCATAACTCCTTGGGGTGTGGAGCCTGGGTAACTGAATGGACCTGAGTGTTTATTGGCTGGATGCCCTCCCTGTCACCAATCAGGAGTTTTGTTCAGCAGATATATTCTCAATGTGCCCAGAGAGAGAAATATCTGCCCTCTACCTAGGATCGAACTCACAACCTCCTGATTGTGAGGTGAGAGCTCCACCTCTAGGCCACCGCACCACTCGAATAAGATAAACTGATATGCCTGTATTAATCTTGGAAAAGAAATGGAAATATAATGATTATCACCGGACCTTAAGATTATTATTATTATAAGTCATTGATGACAATCATTGGTCACACAGTAATTATCTTAGTTGCTGGTCTCACAATACTAAATGCTACTGGCATGTAAAGATCTAATGGGGTTGGATGACAAGCACTACTAGCCTTCATTCATTGTTTCTGCCTGGTATCTGTTTTGGTAGGTACTATGAGTTCATTCCAACTGGTTTTACAGAAACACAGCTAAAATTGTTATGTTTTATATGGAGAAAGTCAACATTTGGAAATTTGCCCTAAGAACATATTAGTTGATTCTAAATTTGGTGATGAACTAAGAACATATCCAGTTGGCCTTACTTATGATGCCTAGCTACAATATCCCAGTAGTTCCAATAGCCAGAGTACTGGACAATGATGAAGAGAATTAGTTTGAGCAGTATGAATTGCTGACTCCTTTCCAATAGTGAGTGTTGAGTTTTTCTCTGGCTACTTTTGTTTGGTCCTAATTGTGTACTACAGTTCAGTTAGAAGCATCTGTGGTTCAACATGTGTTTGTATGTGAGACTGGGCAAACTACTCTAAAAAATGAGATTTCAGAATGTTGTATAGATACAGTAAAATATAATCAGGGAAAATCTTTGATGAACTAAAAATCAACAGTGTTATTTTTCATTGTCACAAGAAACTATAAAAGTGAATAGATCAACATCAGATTTATCTGTGCTGCGCCAAGGGGCTGGCGGGCTGCAGTTGCTGCCAAACACCATTGCCCCCCATGCACTCACCGCTTCTTGTGCTAGCTATGCTCATCCCCCCCCGGCTTATTTTGGGGGGTAGGACTTATATTAGACCCACTCCAGGCTAGGGCTTATTTTCAGGGGGTATCTTATTTTCTGGGAAACACAGTATTTTTTTCCAGATATAAAGTTTTCTCTTTTATTTTTAAGCCAAATGGTTCTCCTGCTTTGTGTAGCTCTTATATGTGTCTTTGTGGGTCTTGTGAGAAGAGAGCAACATCAACTGCAAATCTTAAGTGATTAAAATAGGTGCCATTGATTTTTATTCCATCTTTTGCCCAGTCTAGTTTGTGAAATACTTCTTCAAGAAAAACTGAGAAAAAGGATAAGAAGGTGAAAATATCACTTGGTTACTTATGTTATGAAGTGCTTCTATCAGCAGTTATATGGCACATTTAGCTTTTAAGATAAGTGTTTACAAAGAGTGTTGTGATGTTACAGTGCAAAGCCCATGACTTATATAGTTGAACTTGACATTGGTATTGAAATACAAAAGATCAAAGTTTGTACTGTTAGGTCAAAATGTTCATTAGACCTTTTTTCATCTTTGTATTTTGTAGTAAACACTTATGAACTCCCAATTTTTTACGTCATACGAGGGACAATAGACAAATCCAGCATTTTCTCTCTTCCATCTGTTCCAGCTCACTTGCTTACCCAATAGCATCTCACTAGCCCATTGTGGATAGAATAAACCTACAGTTGAATTTAAAGAAAAAAGCATGCAGCAAAACAGATGTTACAGAGAAATAAGTAAATAATGCAACGTGGAAGGGTTTCTCTTTTGAATTCTTCATAACTGAATGAACAGATTATATCAATTTCAGACACAGTTCATATGGAAGCAATCTTTGTGATCATTTGGGTATTCAGATGTGTACATGGTTATATTTCTCCAGAGTCAAAAGTGACAATCTTCAATTATATTCACTAAAATGATAAAGAGACAGTTAATGACCTGGAGTAAAGTTGTTGTACACAACATATCATTCCTTTATGAAGTGATGCTTCATCATTTACACCCTTTAATTCTACATGCTATCCTTCAACAAATATAATCTTCTGTTATCTGTTTATTAAACACATAGCTTCTTGATAATGGTAGATCATCTAGGTTAGTTCTTTTAATCCTCTAGGACACAAACGTAAGGAAAACATTTGTTGTTATATATTCATGGATATATGTTGGTAGAACACTGAATAATTCAATGTAAATCCAAATTTCTGGAAAATTCAGGCTTTTGGGATAAGGATGTGGCTTTTTTCATAGCTTTTGTTCTCTTCTGTTTTCAAATCTGTAAAAACCTGAGTACCTTGTATATCTAGCTGCCCAGTACATGAGATCAAGAATACATAAAACTTGTTAAAATCGAAATGTTTTGGTCTTGAACAGTCATTTTGAGCTCAAAATACTTCTTTTGAATATCAAAAACATTATTATAGTCACCTGGAACTGTTTCAAACTTGAAATCTCTATTTTAGGTTCAAAAGAGGTGACTTTGAATTCAAAACACTACCAATTTTGAATTTTCAACAGTTTCAGACCTAGAGTAGAGAATTTCAAGCTTGTGGTGTTCAGTATGCTAAACACATTGCATATCCCTTGTTAAGATAAACTGAGGAAGAAAACCAAAATTAACTTTAGTTTCGATATTTTTTTCAATGATAGTTTGAGAAAATAAATTATTTGTTGCATTTCAAATAAAATAAGCCATTAAATTAACAAGCAATTAAAAATGTGAATCCTAATAAATTAAAGCAGCTTGTGGATGGGAAAATATGGCACATTCTAAATTTGACTTTTTGCCAGCCATTTGGAGGCAAACAAAGAATTCACTAATAAATATCCTGATACTGAAAGGACAGCTGGAAATTCAGACTGGAAGACTGGAAATTCAGAACTGACTAGTCAAAATGTCTCTTGCTTCTACCTGTTCAGTCCAACCTATTAGAACAGTTGTAGCTGTTGCTCCTAAATATAGCTGTACTCTAGATCTGATGTATAAGCAACTCTTGCAAATGCCAACTTTTTTTTAAGATAAATTATCTATCTGGCATACTTTTGATATGCTCCTTGGAGGAAATGTCACCCTGAATAAAGAATGACTTCTTCCTTGGAGAAGTACCACACAAACGTACCTATAGTATGTGGCATCTATTCAGATTCTTAATGATTAACTTGAGGCACAGGTAATAAATGATTGCTGGTAAAATAGATTCATTTGCAATGAAATGAATTATTATCCTTCACCTGTTAAGGGGCTACATGAGTTTGATATTATGGAAGTTTCTGAAGAGAGGATGAATTGTAATCAGCACACAAAAATCTTGGAGGAGCATTCAGGCTTTTCTGTTCTTGAGAAACTGCACAGCAGGTCTATATTTTAGATCACTGACATATAATTGTGCAATATAATATTGTATTTTCTCATAGACCCACAGCATAGAGGAAAGGCTTATAACCTAATGATAGGTGTTGCATGATCACAATCAGAATTATAGAAGAAATGAGGCTTTCAATTCCATCCATTCCTTACCAGCTTTCACTTTTATCTCCAAGAATTTCCAGAAGTGGTTACCAACTTTTGTATTCTGTATTTTAAAAATGCATGTTAATGTGACAAAAGCAGATAACTGGACCAGAATTTTTTTTTTTTAAAAAAAACACCTTTATATTTAATTTTAATTAAGTTCAAATAAAATTCAATGTTATTGTTGTCTCACTCACTATTTTGAGCAGTCTGGCTCTTGTATCTCACTCAAAGCTCAGCTATGCCCTTTATCCTAGAAGCAAGTTGACAATCCCAGGTATAAGAAGCATCTACATAAAGTGGGCCAAGCTGAAACATTATGCATTATGCATGCAAGTATAACGGACAAAACTTGCATTGTGACATCATCATGTAGGTTTCACCATTTGGATGTGCAGATTGCTTCTAACACCCCTGCCTAATAGCAATAGCAATAGTACTTAGATTTATATACCACTTTACAGTGCTTTACAGCCCTCTTTGAGCAGTTTACAGAGTTAGCATATTGCCCCCAACAATTTGGGTCCTCATTTTACTCACTTCAGAAGGCTGGAAGGCTGAGTTCCACCTTGAGACTGGTGAGATTTGATCTGCCAAATTGGAGCCAGTTGGCAGTCAGCAGAAGTAGCCTGCAATACCGCACTCTAACCACTGTGCCACCTCGGCTCATAGACTGTAAATATATTTAATTATTGATGATTCAAGGAATGAAACATGTTTATAAACACTGATTTTTAATAGGAATTTTTTTATAATATATATGTATTTTCCTTAAGTTCAAGAAAGAAAATAAAAACATCCAGGTATAAAGAGGCATTTTATTTTAATTTCAAAGATGAATGGTAAGTTTTACAATTATTAAATTTTAAATATTAAATTTTAGAATGAATGTGTGAATGGAATATGCTGATTGTAGACTAAAACTTTTCTTATTTAATATAATTGAATTAACCCAATGTCATATCTCTAAAGAATGACGTTTCTCAAGAAAAAAATACACTAGAATAGCTTTTAGAGATGTGGCCAATTTTATCAATCAAACATTTTATATCTCTGATGTTTTGGAATGTAAGTTCTATCTTCTCCTGCCAACATGAGGAAAGACTGAGGTATAGCAAGTTTATTTTTATTTGCTACAATATTATCTAAGAAACACATTAGTTATTCAAATTGAATTATCCATATATAAATAAGCATTTTATAACTAATATCAACCTTCCTGACACTAGAATGCACACCTGAGTGGGTAAAAAAATAAAATAAATCTCAATCATAATATTTGTCCCAATACAGCTGCCCAAACGCACAATTAAAACTAGATAGAAGGAAGGTAGAGACATCTAGAATTTTTTGAAATGAGTTAAATAATTAAATTAATATATTGTTCTGATGCTGCATTTAGAGCTTAGTAGAACTAGGATGGGCTTTCTCTCACTTCCTTTTTAACCTGAGGAAGAATTGCAATAAAGAGATGAGATGCTGATCTGAATTGGGCTAGAGCACTACTCTATTCACAACTATCTTCTTTAAAAATGTTTTTTTTAATTTTTTTAACTATATTTGGAATCCCGCCACTGCCTAGGAAGGAGACAATGGCAAACCACTTCTGAAACCTTGCTAAGAAAATTGCAGTAGTCCAAGTACTCACCTGGAATCAAGACTGACTCAAAGCACCCCCACCCCCAACATCCCAAAGCAAGCTACCAGAACTAGGCTATAAAAAAATTGAATGGCTACCAGTGGCAGGAAAAAAAGATATGGAAAACTGTAATCCTTTACTGCCATTTAGTGTTTTCACCAGAATTTGCTAGTCATGCTTCATCTCTACCATTTGGTGCTGGATAAAAGAAAAAGATTCAGCCTGAGCATTCCCAGTTACAATATTTCAGCAATGGTTATGCTACTGTTGATTATTGGTCTAGTTATTGAACACTTCTTTCCCTAAAATTACTTCTGCTTTCCTCATACATAGACAATTTCCTTGGCCTGATAAATAAAGCTGAACAGCAACCAATTTGATGATAAGCACATCCCAATGGCCTCATTTTCAAAAGAGTGCAGACATCTTGTGATCAGCCAGGCTTTAACAAAAGGTGCCAATATGTTAAATCAAAAGAAAAAGAGAAGGATGTTCATTGCCTCACGGCATTTCACCATATGGTAGTAAATTAACTAAAATATTAAAGAACAATCTGGTTAGGTGGCAGAAAGCTGCCTGGATTTTTAAAACTTAAAAGCATTAGTGTGGTTGGTTGCACAATCAACCAGGTAGATTTGGATTTGGCATTTTTGTCCACCAATTGAGTCCTTCCCAACAATTTGGAAAAGGCAGTTGTTGCTGTTTAATAATATTAAAGATATTATTGCAGAATGTAAACTGTTTCAGTAAAAATGCCTTTTGCAAATGACTCATGGGGATTTTGTCAATCCAGAGGGAGGTCAAGTGGTTTTGGAATTCCACCCATGGCGCCTACTATTATTGGTACTGTCTTTGCTTTCTTTTGCCACAATCGTTTTACTCCTGTTTGCAGGTTTTATATTTTGTGATTTTCTCTTTTCTCTTCTGCTGTCTCCACATATTGCAATATCCATTATCCAGATTTTTTTTGTCTATCAGCAATTGTTAAATGTGGAAGATGCTTGTCTATTTGAATTATAAAATCCAAGAAACATCTTCATTTTCTATTACTTTCTCTATTTTATGGTCCTACAAATTCTTGTTTTCAATCAAGTAGTATTTCTTTCAGATATTCCAGTGCGCTGTTGTTGCTATTCTTTCATGCCATTATTTATAAACTGTGTGATCTTCTTGCAACAGCTAACTTGGTGAGAGAAAATGACTTCTTCTTCATCAATCAGGTACAAGTAAGGCTAAATCCATCATAAAAGCAGGAATATAATTTTCAAGGTACACAAAGCTCAAAAGAGCAAGATTATTTTCAAGGTGCCCAAATAAAATACATTTCCAGGAATCCAAAACTCTTTCTCCATTATCAATCATAGTTTACACAAAATCTGTAGGAGAAGAAGTGGAAGAATCTGGGGACAGAGTCAAAAGAGGACTCAGTCTAGCATCTCTATGAAGCCACAAACTAAGTCCAACTCTCTAGAATTCTGTTGATCCTTATCAATGGAAGGATAAAGATATCCATTAGTTAAGTGGATTCTTGTGCAAAGGCATGATTAGGAATAAATCAGTTTAATTAAAATTTCACCTGTGGTCCTGATCTTTGGTGTCTGACAGGGATACTACATTTGGCTGCAAAAATCCACAGCACTCACAAATGGCAACAAAGAGAGTTTTTTGTATTTTCTGCAATCATGCTGTCCACATGACCACGGAAGTGTCTTTGGAGAGTAATATTTTTTTCCGGTGACACCGGTTTATCAGGGCAACCTGATTTACTCAAATGTGGGATGGAGCATACTGCTTCTGCTTTCGCCTTTCAGCTCCAATCCAGAAGCCTTCGCAGGCAGTTGCTTTTGCAGCAAACTATTTTTGTGTTGAACTTGAAACCAAATAAAAGCACAAAAATAGTTTGTCATGAAAGCAACTGCCTGCAAAGGTTCCTGGATTGGAGCTGAAAGGTGAAAGTGGAAGCAGTTTGCTTCGTCCCATATTTGGGTAGACCAGGTTGCCCTAATAGACTGGTCTCACCAGAAAAACACTTCAACTCTCCCCTGGTATAGCCAACAAAGCAAGGAGAACCCATAGCTTAGAGGTTAATACATCTACCTAATATGCAAGTAGCCGGGTTCAAATCCCAGAAAGTGTATGGTTAACTGATGACAGCTAAATAGCTTAAAATAGATCTATACTAGTCTCCCTTTATTTCTTTGTTGGTAAAATATAAATTCAACACAAAAATACTTTGTGGAGAGTACTGGCTCCCTCAGCTAGGAAATGGAGATGAGCACTACTCTAAAGTCAGACACAACTGGACAGGGGAAAAAAGCTTTATCTTTATATATGCCTAGTTCTGGTATTCATATTTTTAGAACTCTCCAAGGAGGTTTTAGTCCTTCAGTCATGTCCTACTTGTCTTAAATATGTTGTACATCACAATAATACTTCAGTTAGTCACCTTTAAGATTCTCTCTGGAAGTGTACATTTTTTCTGTACCTACTACACCCTTTGCATTTTAGAAAGGTCATCAAAATTATTTTTCAAATACTAATGTCAATTTCTAACAACAGAACAAACAGTGGATTTATTGAAAGTGACTTTATTAATCATTGATCACATATCTTCTTTCCTTATCTTTTTGCCATTTTAAAATTTTTTGGGGAAAAAAAGTTTGGTTGTTGTTTGCTTTAGAATATGGAAAGATACAAAAAGGCAGAAATAGAAACAAACAAATAATAAAAGAGACAATAATGTATAAAAAAAATCCCAGGATTAACCTTGACTGCACAGAATAATATTGATCTGTTTTTCAATCACAGTCTATGAAGGTCCAAATATTTTGGAAACATAAGGATATCTTCTTTAAAATGTCCCATTTGAAAATATTTCAGTGGTAACAGTATCACTTTCAGTACCTCATATTGAAAGGTTAACTTTTCTGTTGTTTAGCTTGTACTTTATTTCATACCGTATTTCTTTTCTGAAGTCCGAGTCCATGTAATAAAGGTTGATTGATTGATTGGTTGATTGGTTCAGGAAAAGGAAAAGTTAAGACAAATGAAAACTGGTTTGAGAAATTAACAACTCTATTCTTTTTCCCCTTCCACAAGAGGGAAAAAAAGGATGGGAATAAGTTTTGAGAGTTATTGGTAATATAAAACTGGTGAAATGTTCAACTGGTGGACATTTCAATATGAAGGTAAAAATGTTACTTTAGAATAATAATTCCTGGGACGCTGTGGCTCAGTGGCTAAGATGCTGAGCTTGTTGATCAGAAAGATTGGTAGTTTGGCAGTTTGAATCCCTAGCGCCGGGTAAAAGAGTGAGCTCCTGTTACTTGTCCCAGCTTCTGCCAACCTAGCAATTCAAAAGCATGTAAAAATGCAAGTAGAAAAATAGGGACCACTTTGGTGGGAAGGTAACAGTGTTCCGTGCGCCTTCGGCATTTTGTCATGCCGGCCACATGACCAAGGAGACGTCTTCAGACAGTGCTGGCTCTTTGGTTTTGTAACAGATGAGCAGTGCCCCCTAGAGGCAGAAATGACTAGCATGTATGTGCGAGGGGAACCTTTACCTTTGTACTTGAAAATGTATAGAAGCCTCTTGGCTTATTCGTTGTTCTGACCATCCCCCAGATTCCAACGCCTTTCCTGTATCTGTTCTAAACTTGTTGCACGGAGCCTGCCACAATGCCAGAGATGTGTTCTCCTGCTCAGAAGAGGACAGGCTGAGCTTGCCACCCCAAAGCAAAGAAATAAACCAATTCACCTTTCTTAGGAAGTGACCTTTGAGAGGCTTTCCTGTCTTAAGGCAAATGTGTGACTCTTTCCATGTCCGGTGCCCTCCTCTCTGTGGCCCTTGGCTACTTTTCTAGATTTTTTGCCTAACCCATTTGTCTGAGGAATGTGAGTGGGAACAGAGAAACCCCTGATTAGACTGGGAAGGAGAGGAAGAGGAGCCGAAGTTGGCCTAATCCTGCTTCCCAAACACTTCCCTTCCCCTGTACAGACTCAACCACCCTTCTGCCCTGGCTAGTCTTCCATGCCAGTTAAAGTTGGCACATTCTGTAATAATCAGCCATGGCATTTGGCAGGTTATTAAATTATTTTCCAATCAGCCTGATTCTTTCTGGCAGGCTTGGGCTATTCTCTGTTGCTGATGTTTGCAGCATGTTTTCATGGAGGAAAAGCAGAAGAGGGGAAAGGGGGAAAATGGTGCCCTTTGTGGCTCTTAGCGAAGATGGCCACAGGTAAAGCACTCGGACAAGTGCTCAGAGTTACCCTGCATTGAATTGTCTCATGGCAAGTTGTCCCATGGTGAGTAGGCCACTGTGAGTTGCCCCATTCCACCTCTGCAATGCAGTCCCTTCCTCCTGGGAATCTGGATTACATTCCGCCACATACAGTATTTAATATAGAATAGAGTAGAGTAGAGTAGAGTAGAGTAGAGTAGAGTAGAGTAGAGTAGAATAGGGAAGAATAGGGAAGAAAGAATAGGGAAGAAAGAATAGAATGGAATAGAATGGAATGGAATGGAATAGAATAGAATAGAATAGAATAGAATAGAATAGAATAGAATAGAATAGAATAGAATAGAATAGAATAACAGAGTTGGAAGGGACCTTTGAGGTCTTCTACTCCAACCCCCTGCTTAAGCAGGAACCCCTACATCACTTCAGACAAATGGTTATCCAACATCTTTTTAAAAACTTCCAGTGTTGGAGCATTCACAACCTCTGGAGGCAGGTTGTTCCACTGATTAATTGTTCTTAGCCATCAGGAAATTTCTCCTTAGTTCTAGGTTGCTTCTCTCCTCAATTAGTTTCCACCCATTGCTTCTTGTCCTGTCTTCAGGTGCTTTGGAGAATATCTTGACTCCCTCTTCTTTGTGGCAGCCCTGAGATATTGGAACACTGCTATCGTATCACCCCTAGTCCTTCTTTTCATTAAACTGGATATACCCAATTCCAGAAACCGTTCTTTATATGTTTTAGCCTCTAGTCCCCTAATCATCTTTGTTGCTCTTCTCTGAACTCTTTCTAGAGTCTCAACATCTTTTTTACATTGTGGTGACTAAAAGTGGATGCAGTATTCCAAGTGTGGCCTTACGAAGGCATTATAAACTGGTATTAACACTTCACATGATCTTGATTCTATCCTGTTTATGCAGCCTAGAACTGTGTTGGGTTTTTTTTGGCAGCTGTTGCACACTGCTGGCTCATATTTAATCTTAACTCTTCTGCTAACCCTAGGCCTGACCTTCTTGCTCTGAAGGGACCAAGCAAGATCAGCCTTCTGTAGCTGGATGAGGCAACCTTCAAACCGCCAGGTGATCTGAAAAGGAAACAAATTATTAGTTTTATTCTAGATGTATTTTACTGCCCGAGGCCCTTATGAAAATTATCAGTTACAGATTAATTCAACTGAATTGAGCAGCTTAGTAAAGGAGAGATGGGCAGATTTACTGATTTGCCTCAGGGAGAAAGATTTTGTGGGTCAGCTCTATCAAAGTACCAAAATTCTCAGAGTTACTTACTTACTGAATATCTTTTTTTAAACATACATATATTTTATTAAAGGAAATTTTTTTACAAAGCTAAAAGCTAAAGACAGAGGAATATAAAAGAAAATGGAAAAGAGAAAAAGAAATAGAAGAAAAATACATAAAAGAAAAAGTGATAAAGACTGTAGATTGAGAAAAGAAGAGAAAGCAAGTCAAGACCTCCAATATTTACAGCCATTACAAGCATAATTAATATTGTTTTTCCCCTCCAAAATTACACCACATAGTTCTCTTCTTCCCATATATACATATTATGGTGAACTAGCTGTTAGGTTTCAGAAGACAATTTCTTTTTTTGAAAGATCCTCTAGTCCAGCATAAACATAACCATCAGAAGGAATAGCAGTGGTACCCTTCCGCACTTAGCAACACAGTGGTATACATACTTGATGACGAGATATATTTATATTTAGATTATAATAACTATTTTAAAATTGACATATATACATTTCATTTGGCATATGCCAATTCATGTAAATCTGGATATTATTATTAGCAGCAGCAGCAACATGAAATTAAGTCATCCCACCCATTATTTGAAAAAGGCACTAATTATCCTGAGCATTTGAAACAATAATCCCCAGCCTTAGACACATTCTCTACCCTCCAATCTTCTCTTTACTTAGGCATGCAACCAGGGGTGGGATTCAAATTTTTTAACAACCGGTTCTGTGGGCGTGGCTTAGGTGGTGGGCATGGCTTGGTGGTCATGTGACCGGGTGGGTTTGGCATGGTGGTCATATTATTGGGTAGGCGCGACCAACTCAATATCACTCACACTGAGGCACACATCTCCTCCCCTGGCTTCTCATGACTGTGGGGATGCTGCAACAGTCGTAAGTGTGAAAAATGGTCCTAAGTCACTTTTTTCAGTGCCATTGTAACTTTGAATGGTCACTCCACACAAGCAAAGTAACAGCAAAGGAGGGGGAAAAAACTCCAGAGAGGTTCCTGAGACAGGAAGTCTAGTCCTGCCAAGAATGTAAATAAGAGTTAATGGAGAGGCAGTTTCTGTAAGCAACACCAGAATGTTTCCTTCCTGCCTTCCCTACAGGATTAGGCCAGAAATTTCTTCCAACAACCAGCTTTCCGAACCGCTTAGAATGTTAACAACCGGTTCTAACGAATAGGTGCGAACTGGTAGAATCCCACCCCTGCATGCAACTAACATCCTTTTAATCCTATCTTTCACTGAATTCCTGCTACCTGCTTTGCCTATGCATATTCTCCACCCCCGCTAATTTTATTATTTTAACTTTAATTGTAGAAACTGGCACCCAGGAGTTTCCCATTCTTTCTGCATGTTTAGTTGTATGTGGAATTCCTATCACAGAACTGAAAGGGCCAGTATACAAACATAATTAGCTGAAGGATGAATTGATTTGCACAGATTGCTCATTTGGCATATCGGGCATCTCCCTTCTTGACCATATCACAAATGACACCATTCGACAACATTTTGGTGTGGCACCAATTATAGAGAAGATGAGAGAAGGCCGGCTCTGCTGGTATGGACATGAACTGAGAGTAGCACCTTCCACCATTGCCAAGACTGCCTACCAACTAGAAGTCAATGGCCAATGACCTCATGAGCCAAGACTGCCTACCAACTATCCTGTTTCTCCAACAATACGGCCTCCCCCAATAGGAAGTCCCAGCATGTTTTATAGGCATGAAATGAAATTAAGCCCCTCCCCCCAAATTAAGGCCTATATTAAAACATGCGAAATGGGGTGGGAAATGGCAGGGGGGCTTGCCGTTAGGAAGTACTTTTGTTGAACACCCGGATATGGTGCTGCCTGCGTTGACCCTGATACAAACTGCCCCACCAATGCCGAGGTCAACATCCAAGCCGTCGCCGCCCGCCCTAAGATACAAGGGGGGGAATTAAGTCACCCCCCAAAAGACGGCCTAGCCGTTTTTTCGGGGCTCAAAAAAAAATAAGACCCGGCCTTATTATATGAGAAACACGGTAGAAGTCAATGGCCAGTGACCTCATGAGCCAAGACTGCCTACCAACTAGAAGTCAATGGCCAGTGACCTCATGAGCATCCAAAACACAGATCACAAGACACCATCAACAAAGATATGCAAGCTGTGGGCTTGTGCCCTGGAGACGCAGCTGACTGTACAAAGGGATGCTCAATGATCTGCATTTGTTAGAATATGCTAGGAAGAAGAAGAAGAAGGAGAAGGAGAAGAGACTGTTCACTTGGCAACAAGTATTTGCTTGCAAGTCTCATGTACTGTATTTCTTGCTGTTTGCAATTGATAAGCTCAACACTTGTGATTTATAGCTTGGTCAAACCTTCAGCTTTCCAGATGCTGCTGAACTATCTCTCAAAGTAGAGCATGCTGGCAGAGATTGCAGTTTGTAGTGGAACAAATTCTGGAAAGCTGCAAGTTGTCTGTCCCTGAGCTACATGATAGATTTTTTACTGGCGAGATTTGGCTTCAGAACTTTGCTTGGCCATCTCTAGGGGAAGATATAGGAAGTCATTATCTCTTAGCCTATCTGAGGTCTCAGAGAGATGAGGAGAATTAAATGTGATGGCTTTCTTTGTACAATCCCTGAGCTCCTTGATGGGAAGGACAGGATGCCAACATACTGCAATGCGTTTTCCTAACTATGTTATTTTGATTACAAGCCTTCTGAGCTTGGATACATTTTTGCTTTAATCAATAGCTGAACAGATGGAAGCTATGTATGAATATTAGAGATACATTTCTTTCACATCAGCAAACAGTACATAATATTTTTTTTTAAATAAGCATCATCTCTGCTTCTAAAGTCTAAGTATGCACTTAAATATTTCTCTCTATTTTATTCACAGGTAAGTAACAGCCAGTACATTCCTCACACACCCCTCCCCCCATAATATGGTATTCATTGTTAGAATAGAAGTGTTTACTAGTTGAGTGTTTTATCCATAGCTTTATGCTTAGAGCCTATTGGGCATTTCTCATAGCTTTTAAAGTCCTGTAGGTTTGGGGTTTTGAGTGTGCTATCATTGTAACAAAGCACAAATTGCTCATGGGAAGTTGAATTCCTAGGCAGAAGTTCCAAAAACAGAGGTGGGATTCTACGGTTCGGACTGGTTTGGGAGAACCGGTAGTTTTTGGCCCCGTCCACCTGCCCCTGCTCTTTGTGGTGCTTTATTTCCTGGTTTTTTTAGCATGGCTGATTCACGTGGCAGAGCGGTTTGCCATGCTTCAGCTATTTCAGTCATAGGGACTGCAGCAGAAGGTAAGTAATTCCGTTGAAAATTGGCTTTTTAAAAAATGTAGAGCACGCACGCGAAGCCGAACCAGTTGTTACACCGGTTGAATTGTACCACTACCCAAAATGACTGGTATGTTTTTTTAGAGTTCATTGTTGTTCCACCAACTTTGTTTCTGTCATGAAAACATAATTTGCTGCTTGAAGCACTGCTATGTGTCTTTATTTTCCCAATGTTGAGAAAGTCCGGAAGCTGGGAGTTACTGGATCAGAATAAGAAAATGGTTAGAAGAAACTCACTACCTGATTCTGTTGTCACCTGCTCAAACTCCCATTCCTTTACCCTCAAACTAACCTCTATTGACCTCACCCCATTCCTAAGAGGTCTGTAAGGGGCATGCATAAGCGCACAATTGTGCCTATCACCCCTGTCCTATTGTCGCCAATTATTCGTTCCTATTTCATGTATTCTTACTCATGTTTATACTTACAGCTATTATATTGTAAGTGTTTAACAAAATAAATAAATAAAACAAAATAAATAAAGAAATACAAATAAATAAATAACGAGCCAACAAAGTGAGCTTAAATCTGAACTTTTTAAAATTAGGGATAACAAGAGGAAAATATAGCAAAAAAGTTAAATATATTATTTTGCGGCCAGAATTGTGTACGCACAAAACTGGAAACAGGACAGCATATCCCTCCGAGGGGATGGTGATAAAAAAAAAGGTATTAGATTGCATGGAGATGGACAGGCTTACATTAGAATTAAAAGATAGAGGGGAATCAGAATATTATTTGGTCTGGGACACATAGTATAACTGGTTAGAAAATAGAAGTAAAGATTAAATAATGTAATTATCATGTATATACGAGTACTTTCGATGCTATAACGCTGTAAAGAGGGTATAAGTGCTATAATGTTGAAAAATGTTCAATAAAAAATATTTTAAAAAATAAATAAATAAAATGTAGAGCACGCACATGAAGCGCATGCTCACGGAACTGGTTGTTATACCAGTTGAATCGTACCACTGCCCAAAATGACCGGTATGTTTTTTTTTTAGAGTTCATTGTTGTTCCACCAACTTCGTTTCTGTCATGAAAGCATATTTTGCTGCTTGAAGCACTGCTATTTGCCTTTATTTTTCCTATGTTGAGGAAGTTACAGGAAATGCTATATCAACATGTAATGTGAGCATCGTTCTAAAGAGTATGAATGTAAAAAAATAATAATCCAGCTGTGTTCAAATACACATCATCTTTAATCATCAGAAAGAGACTTCTAATTTCATTCTCATAAAGAGTATATCCAGTAAAACTGTCATTGTGTCACTGACTTTTACAGATAACCTAAGTGATGACATTTTCCATTTGTACTCTTCTGTTATGTTTCCACTACTTCTTCCATATTTTTCCCCCTTGGTGCAAAACTCATCTGTTAAAGAAGAAAAGATAAACTACTTACAGTAAGCCTTTTTACTGATATGGCTGGAACCCTATTGTCATTTTTACTAGGAATAGTTGTAGGTTTTTATTAGCTTAGGCTGTCAAAGCTGAACATTCTTTGCTCCCATTCATTTACATGGAAGAACTAACTCATGATTCTTCTATATACTCAAAAATGCGTTAAAAGGGCTTAACTTTAGGAGCTTTGACCTATTTTTATATGTTACTTTAAAATGAACAGGCACATAGGAAGCTATATGCATCATGAGTATTGAATCAGATCCAGAATTTGGATGTTGGTATCACTATCAAACTATACTTGATAATTACTATCAAACTTCCAACTATAAACATGCATAATCTAGCCAGTGTTGTTAGTTTTGCCTCCTTCAACTGGTGGTTTTATCGAAAGAGATTTATGAAAAGAATTTGAATGGTGGCGTGTACTTCTTTCCCTTATGTTCATTGTACATATAAAATTATATTATATTATATCATGTTATATTATAATTACATTACATTGCATTACATTTATTATAGTATGGTATGGTATAGTATGGTATGGTATTATTGTATTGTATTATTATATTGCATTGCATTGCATTACATTACATTACATTTATTATAGTATGGTATGGTATGGTATTATTGTATTTATTTATTTATTTTGTTTATTTATTTATTTGATTTGTCAATCGCTTACAAGATAATAGGTATAAGTATATACATAGTTATGAATACATGAAATGGGTACATATAAGAAAAATAAAAGAAACAATAGGACAGGGACGGTAGGCACGTTGGTGCACTTATGCACGCCCCCTACAGACCTCTTAGGAAAGGGGTGAGGTCAATAGTAGACAGTCTAAGGTTATTATATTATATTTATTATATTATATTATATTATTATTATATTATATTGCATTGCATTGCATTACATTAGATTACATTACACTAAATTACATTATATTATCCTATTTTAATTTCAGTACTGTAATTAAGGTTAAAAGCTAATCATAAGCTAATCAGAAACCTCCATTGGATGGAGTTTCAATGTTGATCTAGCCAGGAGGATGTTTCATGTTTGCTGCTTTTGAAGGGTATGAAAACATACTGTTATCTCTCTCAGGTTCCCTGGCTGATAGAAGATGTCAGGGCTCCAACAAATCCACCCCCATTCAAATGATAAGTCTCTAGCCACATCTCTCAGAGTAAAGAAAATTGTTTTATTAGGAATGGCCATGTTGGCGTTAGCTGGGTGCAGCCGACACTAAAATACAATACATTTTCCCCTTGACTCTGGTCTTCCCCCCACCCCCTGGATGTATATTCTCCAATGGGACACATCCATAGCCAAGAGTCATCAATCATGCTCTCTAGGAATATTCTTGCGGGCCAACAGCTTTGGGCTGCCAAGGCGATTATCTAAGACATTTGAGGAATGCACTGCTTTCCCCCATTCCCTTTCTGATGGCAACTAAAGCGACCAAAGGAGCAATTTTTTTTTAGTTGACAGAGGGAGCATAAGGTCTGTCTTTGTCTTATTGCATTTTTATATCCTTGAATATTCTTTGACTACTATGTTGGTTTTTTTTAAAAAAAGTATATTTTTTGCCATCTCATGTTATGTTATTATGCAATTTTCATATATTTCCTTGGAATAAAAGTTTATGTACCCATATTGTGTGATCATTGGTTCCAAATCAAAAAGAATCTGTGATAAAAGTCTGTTCTTTGTTGGATAAATACAGTACCAGTCATCACATATGTTGCACTATCTATGATAGACATTGCATGATTCTGCTAGAAATTTGGTCAGCAAACATGAGAAATGACCCCAAAATTCCATATCTCTCAGTCTTCAAAAATATCATTATTTCATTATAGGGCCAGAATTAATATACAGTATACATCACATGTCTCAGAATCGGCTTAGGGAATGGCCCTAATTAAATCATGAACTTTGAGCCAAGCTTCAAAAACTTCAAATGATTTATTAGGAGTGAACGTGTCGGCATGACCTGTATGAAGCCAATTCTGTGACACATAATTCACTGTCACCCTTGACCATGTTCCCCCACCCCCACCCATCTAGGTGTATCATAATTCATATTCTCCAACAAAACATGTTCATAGATGAGAGTCATCAATCACATTCTCCAATTAGAGATTTGCGCGGCAGAAATTCTGGTAACTTAGTTATAATCTTTGCATATATGCTTCCAAGTCCAGGTGAAGTACATGTAGTTACATAGACCATCCATGCACTTCAACATTATTGGGGTGATTTTCCTGCTGTCTTCTGAGATGTCTTCTACTATCCCAGCCTACAATCCTGGATTCCTTAGAGCCTTCGCCATTTTTATGAGACCTGACCTGCATAGCTTTGGAGCTCAAGCAAGTTCACCCAGATGCTGCTGTTCCTGAGAGAAGGTCAGATGTACACTGTATAAATAAAGCTCTGTTTGAAAATCCAATTTTTCCTTATGATTCCTCAGCTGTGACTCTGTGTTTGCTAGGAACTGAATTGTATTACACAAAGATTTTCAATTTAAGAATCTATTTGGATATTGTAGCATAGAGACATCTTTCATGAAGATAAAAAGTTGCTCCTTCTGTAAGGTCATGTCAGAGAAATAAACCTCAGCACCCTCTCACCAAAGAGATGGCTCCATTGCTATGTTGGAAATAGCATTGTGCCAAATGAAAACTCCAGGTTTATTTTTCAATTCAGTATAGCGGTAATCAGTAAATTTGAATTAAACATATTTCTTATTTTAGTCCAGATGTTATGGGTGCTTTTCATGCTTAATGAGATTATGAATTTATGATTACTATTTACAGACAGCATTGTATATGTTGGTTTACAAATGTCAAAACTTTTAAATATTTTGCTGTCAAAATGTCACCCTCTCAGAATTAATGCTGAAATATTTGATATCAGAGATCAAAGCATTATCAAATATTGTTTTGTACAGCAACACACATACACTTATTTTTACATAAAAGCTGACACCACCTTTTATTATGCTTTATTGAAAATACTTACTGTCATTATTGGTCTGAGTTTAATATAGACCAAAAGAAAATGCCAACCTTACTATTCAATTCTTTATCAAGAATAACATCTCATAGTTGACTTCCGGTTTGAGCCTCTTCGGTGACAGACTGAAACATCGTCTCTACGAGGCTTCAATCCGTGCTTGCTGCTGGAGCACCCCAAGCCAGCTGGTTTCGGGGCTAAGCCACCCGTAGAGGTGGTGAAGAGTGGGGAGACTGCCTGCAGGGTTGAGGAGAGCCGCATCTCTCCTCCCCAGCTGGCCATTACTCCCTTTCCCGAAGGCAGTTGCAGTGGTGGTCAGAAATGGCCACCACAAAGAAGAACTGGACCGGAAAAGAATGTGCAGGAGGAAGATAAGAGGAGAAAGTTTTGGTTGACCGGGTCAAACAGCAAAAGCAACAAATAAGGTACCCTGGAATTGAAACTATTAAAAAAAAAACAATAACATTGTTCCCTAAGAAGATTTTTAAGCTGCGAAGGAGAGGGAAAAGGGAAAAGATTTGGTTTTTTTTTCTCCTTTTCCTATATTGACAGCTAAGAGACTTAAGCAAGAAATTTGAAAAAAATCCACTTTGACATTAATAGGCATTTAATGCTGAAAATAAAAAGTCAAAGGGATAATTTCTGGATAATCAAAAGCTTTTGAAAACAGGAAAGGGGAGAATAAGAATAAAAGGGCAGGATCTGGAAGGGAGGAGACTGCCTGGAATTAAAAAGAACTTACAGCAAAATCTCAACAAGACTTCCAAAGGATAAATTTTAACTGAAATATCACAACAAAAACCCCAGGAAGAGAAAGCCGAAAAAGAAATAAGAAGAAATAACTTTGAATGACTAAAATCAATCAGGTGGTTGTTTAAAACTGTTTAAAATGTCTCCACTTTTAGAAGAACTGAAAATGGAACTTAAGAAGTACAAAGAAGATGCACAAGAAGGGAGAGGTTCTTTTGGCTTCGTATTTCAGTTTTTAGAAATGGAGATTTGGAATTATGAGAAACAACAAGAAATGCCTGCAGAACAAGAAGATTGCAACAAAGAAGAAGCCATCTTTAATGAACAAGTAATCTTACGTGGGGGGAAAAAAGGAAAGGGGGGAAAGAGAATGGAAGTTTAAGATTGGGAAAAACAACTCCCCCCCAAAAAACAGAGTGAAAAATAAGTATAAAATCAGAAAGCAACAGAAGAGGGAAATGCAGAAGAGAGAATTAGAAGTAGGGAGACAAGGGGGTAAAAAGGGGAGGGAGAAGATGAGAGGGAAGAAAGAAAGGAAAAGAAGTTTTAAAGGACAGAAACAAAATATAGAGAAACAGGGCCTATTTAGAGATAATGGGTGAAAATTTAATGGAAAAAGGGATTCTGCAAAGGTACATAAGATAGTATTGTTATATTAGAAACAGAAATAATTTTAGAAAATATGAAACAATGTATGACTAAAATGTTTGATAAAATAGCTATAGTAATTCAGTGGAATGCTTGTCAATAAATAAATGTAACAAAATGAATATTTAATGATTTACAAAACATAGGTGAAGAGAAATAAGGGAAAAATTAATTATGGAGATTATGTGTGTCTTTAAGGAAGTATGATATTTAATTGAAAAGAAGTGTTAAAGATGTTAACACTTTAATGATTATTAATGATAGAACTGAATTGAAATGGAATGAGAGTTTATAATTACATATATTTGTAATCTTTTTTTTAAACAATATAGTGTGTATTATAAGAATGTACCAAGCAGAATTCGATTGGAAGTTATGTATTATGTATTATATTGAAGGTCATAACCTTAAGGTATATATTGAAATTTAAATAAGAGTTGAATGGATGTAATTAAAAGATATAAAGGTGTCATACTGCAATTAGTAACTACTAATTTGAGAAAATTTGTTTAATGAGAAAAGATAATATGAAATTGAAACAGAACAGACAAAAGTATAAGTATAATGATTTGAATTGAGATGAGATAATCAAAATACAATTGAGAAAATTAAAAGAGGGGAAAAGCTATATAGAAAATGTAGAATAATATAAGATATGGAATAGAACACAAAAAGGAGCATGAAATTGAGTTTTGTGTCTGTATAAAGAAGTTCAACCCGGGACCATGCTATTTTCAAAAAAGATGTTTTACTTGTATTTTGAATGTGTGAAAACCCAAATAAAACTTTATTTTTTTTAAAAAAAGAATAAGATCTCATAGTTGAAAAAATGCTTGAAATAACGGATAATTCACATTGTAAAACATTTGTTAACCAGGGGTTTTGGAAGTGACCATAATAAAGTTGCTCCATATTTTCCTCCAAAGAAGAAATGTGCCATGTCTTATTAACATATAAACTATCACCCTAAACCACAGGTGCTTCCAAAGAAATGTATGTTACAGTGGGGGGATTCAATTTTTTTTTACTACTGGTTCTATGGGCATGGCTTGGTGGGCATGGCAGGGGAAGGATACTGTAAAATCTCCAGTCAGAGGTGGTATTTGCTGGTTCTCTGAACTATTTAAAATTTCCGCTACCGGTTCTTCAGAACTGGTCAGAACCTGCTGAATTGCATCTCTTGTATGTTACACAGATCACACCCTTTCTTTCCTTCTTATAATATTCATGGCACAGGAACTACAAATGTCCAACCCATGCTGTGTGGACATGAATTCTATTTAGCTTTTCTCTGAGTAATGGAAATTAGTTGTTTTGTTACTTACTGTTTTGACTTCAAAAGAAAAGAAATCCAGAATCCCTAGAGTGTTGGACACCATAACCAATGGGTCATCTACCCTTGTTAGTAAAACCCACATCCAGTATAAATTACTGAGTGGGTTTGAGCACTGCATTCCTTCTTTAATGCAAAACCATAACTGTCTTGGTCTGATATATGAATTCTCCATATAGGTTTCTCTGTTGGAATATTTTTAATAAAGAAATCAAGTGAGCCTTGACCACCTGTTCTCAGTAGTAATGTTGCTCAGAATCTTAACTTTAATATGTTAATGAAAGTAAGGACTTACCTTGAAGGAGAGATTGTTATAAGAACCAAGATGTTGAAGAAGTCTTAAACACTGATTATTGCCAAAATATGCAAAGATACAGAAACTGAAGTACCACTGCAGGGTGATATTTTCCACTTCATTAGGCAATACGAATGAATTTCGAATGACTTGAACGATGTCACCACAGGAAGAGTTTGTATCAATACTTGGTTTCTCATAAAAAAGTTTACAAAGGATGACATAGCCACATACTAGTCTCCCGCCCCTTCTAACATCAGGATTTTCAACTAATTTGACTCCCCATTCTTCCTTTATTCTATGGGAAGGTGTGAAGAGATCCTATATTTTTATTGGTTTGAACTCGAGATCGCATTGTTTGGTATTCAATCTTTATAAAAAAACAGTTTCTTTCCACATTTCTTGGCTGAGAAAACAAGAAGTGGAATGGGAATATTTCAGCAATACAACAGATATAAAACTATTTTTTTAAAAAGTCTGAACAGGATTTAGATGAATGTGTTGTAGCACCTCGGCTATCAGTATCTCACAGCTGTCTATGTGAACAGATTGCTGACTGCGAGGCTTTCAGGCATAAATTGGAGACTGTAGAAATAGAACATAGCCCCAGATGAGTTCTCCAATACATATCATAGACATAGGATCAGAGCTACAGTATAAGAAGGCAACTAGAGAAACAATAACTTACATTCAGAAAACAAAACAAAACAAATACACACACACACACACACACACACACACACATATAAGCATTTTTCTCTCTGTTGCCCTGTAATAATTTTTATTGACTGTTTCCTGGTATGATTTGATTGCTTATTGTACCCTATGACTATTATTAAGTGTTGTACCTTATGATTCCTGACTCTTGACGAATGTATCTTTTCTTTTATGTACACTGAGAGCATTTGCACTGTTATGTCTGGGAACGTGGGCGCAAGAACGGAGACGAGGCATCGAAATAGTGACTCCAACTCTTTATTAGTGACTTCAGAACAGAGCGAAAAGACTTAGGCAGCAGCAGCTCCTTTTATAGAGCTGGCTGCTGTCACAATACCCAATGGTTTGAGTTTGCCGCACTGGGAGCGTCCAATCATCGGCGACCCGCTGTCAGCCAATCAGATCAGCCAAAACCGACCAATCACGATCCGCTATCAGCGGGCCAATCAGAAGTGCAGGTTTACAAACCTGTCGTGGAAAGAAAACTATTAGAATTGCAAACCAACGAGCTTCCTTAGTTCGGAACATGCACCAAGACAAATTCCTTGTGTTTCAATCACACTTGGCCAATAAAGAGTTATATTCTATTATATTCAAAACAAAAAACAAGAAAGTCCAGTTGCCTCCTGAAAAAGCACCTTTGGGATAACCATGACCTGGATATAGAATCTCTACAGATGTTTAAAAGTCTTCCAATCCAATTCTTTGCGCACTGCACTAGTCTGGACAAGTGGCTGTCCAGCCTTTTCCTGAAAACTTTCCAATGATGGAGCACTTACAATTTTAGGAGGCAAACTGTTCTATTATTTATTAGCTCTCAGTTAGATAAATTTTTCACCCATTAATTCTAATCTTATCTTCAGGTGCGAGGGGAATAATTTTCTTTCTGTTCCTTGTTTCTGCACTAAACCCCCAAAACAGTGAGTTCGCTTTACCAACATCTGGCATACCACACCTTTCTTCCAGGAGTTCAAGGGACCTAATATGAAGATTTGTCTTCATTTTCCTCCTGTTAACAACACTGTGACATACATTTTGCTGAGAGAGAATTATGGGTTTAACATCGTCCAGTGAACTTCCATGGATCAGAGTGGACTTGAACATGGGTTTCCTACTCTTTGATCCATAGCTATATTACTATATCACACTGGCTCTTTACAACAGAGCTTAGGAAAAAAATAGGGCAAAATCTAATTTCTAAGACAGTATTCCGCCCCCCCATCCACATCAAACATGCTTATTTGTACTTATGTCAGAGGTTTTTTTAAAGACCATCTTTCTAAATGATTATCAAGGGTTTCTGCCTTCTACCTGTTGCACTATATGCAGAGTTATCTTCAAGCTAGCAGCCTTCCTATTACCTAAGTGTAATTTTGCCCATGCATACATTAGAGAAAATTAAATAGCATATGGTGCTGTTGAGCCTGTCACAATTTGTACTGGTTGAAAATAGCAAACTTCTGAAGCATGCTGACAAATTTTATGGATTCACTCTCTTGCTAATTTATAGAAAAATAGCTCCTATCCTTAAAAGCGCTGCCTAAATTATGGCTGTAAAAAAATCATGGCAAGACCTATTTCTTGGTAAATTACTCTATAAAAAAAAACACAACAAGCTGATGAAAGTTCTTTTATAAACAAATTACACTCCATATGCATTTCCCCCCTTTTTCAGGCTCTTGCCGACATAGGCATTGTTTTGTTTTTCTTCTTTTCTTCTTCTTCTTCTTCTTCTGCTCTATTCCTGAAACAAAAATAAATAAAAAAATGGGGCAGCCACAATCTGCCATCCAATCCTGAGAAAAAATAAAACTGAAAATACTGCACTGTAAATAATTATAATAATAAACCTGATGCAAAGCTGTAATATGGAAGTAATTACATAATATTAATTAAACTTCCACTGCTAAGAAACTAATGGTGGTACTCTTACAAGTGGGGTAGATTATTACACTGAAATATGAGGTGGGGATGGAATTATTTTTGTGTACTGCTTCTCACAGTGAATATCCTAACACAATTATAAACTATATCGTAAATTAAAAACAGACCATTAAAGAGACATATGTTAGGGTTAGCTAATATGAAAAGGCATATTATCAAGATGCCTAAAATTCATCAAGCACAGAAGAGAACCACAAAAAGAAGATCCCTCCATAGGATGAATTCTATTGTACAGAAGTTCCAGTTGATTGCTGGCCACCAAAAAACAACCTGCAAAGTGTAACAAGAAGAAGAAATAACTCCCTGGGGAACCAATGAAGCTGAAAACATTCAACAAGGAGTGACAGGCCCAATTTTAGACAGAGCTGAATAGCTACTGGGTCCAGGAGGTGGGTCACTGCTGGTTCAGACTGGTTCTAGAGAACCGGTAGTTCCGACTGTCAGCTGGCTCCACCCCCACACTATCCTGTCCTATGTTTCCTTCTTCTGGGCTCAGTTGATTTGCGTGGCACAGCTGATTTTTGTGCCTCAGCTGTTCTACTTACCTGGGCTGCCCTACCTGGCACACAGTTCAGCTTCAAATTGCTGTTTTTTGAATGCTGCGTGTGTGTGCTCACAGAACCAGTTGTTTAACCAGTTGTAGCCCACCACTGATTGGGTCTGTTCTGTATTGTACATTAACATTCTTGTAATGAATGGTCCTATTTCATGGGCCTAACCCCTAAAGCAAAAGTACTTTTGTGCAGCCGTGGTGGCCCAGTGGTTAGAGTGCAGTACTGCAGGCTACGTCTGCTGTCTGCCTTCAGTTTGGCAGTTCCAATCTCATTGGCTCAAGGTTGATTCAGCCTTCCATCCTTCTGAGGTCAGTAAACCAGATTGTTGAGGGCAATAGGCTGACTCTGCAAACCACTTAGAGAGGGCTGTCAAAGCACTGTGAAGTGGTATATAAATCTAAGTGCTATTGCTACTGTGGTTCATATTTATCTCAATATATCTGGGATTGGAGGCAAGTTCTACATTTGTTGCATTGCATCAGTAATAAATGGGCACAATCCTGGTAGTTCTTCTCTTTTTGGAAAGACACATTCAGTAAAATGAAAGTCAAATTATTGTTAATACAATACTAGCAAAACAAAGGCTCCTCATGACCTGCTAATTGTGACACAAAGACACATTATTATTTTAAATGACATCTTCATGACATTGTCTTTGTTTCATCCGCAGCCAACCATGGAAGTAGAAAAAAATCATCTATAGCTGGTTCATTTTTACAATAGTAAAGGATTTTTTCCAAGCAGTCCCATTAAATTATTCACTGCTTTCATCCTAATAAGAGTGACCATTATGCTTAAAGAAGTACAGTGTAACATAGTCCCATAAGATCATTAATTAATAAAGGTTTGGTCTTTCTGAAAGATAACAGGAAAGAACCACTTAGTAAATGCCCAACAGCTCAATCTGTTTTGCATTATAGGGGACAAAATACCTGTCAGATATATCCTTTGTTTAGAGCAGTGGTCCCCAACCTTTTTTGTACCAGGGACCGGTTTCAAGCAGAAAATTTTTGCAAGGACCGGGGGAGAGAAGAGAAGGAGGCTTCGCTCTCGCTGCTCCCGTTTCTCCCCCCCCCCGCCCGCCCGCCGCGCGCGCTTCAATCCACAGTGTCCCGTTCTGCCTGCCTGCCTGCCTGCCTTAGTTTCTGGTTGTTTGGGAGCAGCTTCGGCTGAGAATAATAACTATTCGCCTCTTTTACTCAGCCGAAGCTGTTCCGATTCAACCATTAACGAAGGCAGGCAGGCAGGCAGCGGATCTGCTGGGCGGGCGGGCGGGGTGGGGAGAAACGGGTGCCCGGAGGTGCTGCGGCGACAGGAAAAGCCCCCGCTTCTTTGAAGCAGTTTCTTCCTAGGCTGGTGGAGGAGCGAGAGAGCGACTGAGAGAGCTGACCCAGAGAGAAGGACAGGCTTGGTTGCTTCCTCCCTCCCCTTCTTTCATTTGTGTCCTTGATCCCCGATCCCAGCAGCATTCACGAAGGTGAAGAAAGCCACCATTTTTTTAAAAAAATTCTTTGTGGCCGGTAGAGAGTGCTCCACGGCCCGGTACCGGTCCGCGGCCCGGTGGTTGGGGACCCCTGGTTTAGAGGTCTTTTTGAACTTTGTTTTTCTGTTTCTCCCTTTAGGATAACTTATTGACTTTTTAAAAAATGCTGTTTGAAAGTAAAGCTCCATTTTCTTTCCACCAGCCTAGGTTGCAAATCTCCATTGCTATCCTCATCCATGCAATTGGTGCTTGTGGAAAGAGCACATTAAACATGTTCCCTTTGAATGTACAAAATACTATCACAAAACCGGAGCAAGTTTTGATAGATGACTACACAACCCATTATGTCTTGTTGGTTCATCATTTCAGAGATATTTCCTTACCTAAACAAAGAAACAGAAGGACTGCAGGTGGGCAAAAAAGCAGCTGGAGTGACTTTCAACTTCTTGCTACCTTACCCATTGAGTTTCTTTGTGGGAATTTGTCAAGAAATATCACAAATCTTTCTTTCCTTCCTTCCTTCCTTCCTTCCTTCCTTCCTTCCTTCCTTCCTTCCTTCCTTCCTCCCTCCCTCCCTCCCTCCCTTCCTCCCTCCCTTCCTTCCTTCCTTCCTTCCTTCCTTCCTTCCTTCATCCCTTTCCCCTCCTTTCCACTTTTCCACCCACCTCTTCTTTCTGCTGACTTCTCCATTTCCTTTGTTTGTGGCTTATATGGAGAAAGACAGTAGGGAAATTGCAGATCCAAGGCCAGCAAGCTGGTAATATGTAAAGGTAATATGGTTCTCTAGCAAAACTTCTTCCCAGTCCAAATCTTATCCCAGGATGCATGGATTAATGAAAGTTGATCTCCCAATTGATGAACATTTGACGTTAGGCAAATGAAGTCAAGGAATTCATGAATCATTTATTGAACTTATCCCATATTATAATTAAAGAAAAGTCCTGTAACTTAAAGGCTTGATCCCGAAGCAGAACTAAACTTAGCAATGGAAAAAAAAAAAGCATTTTAACATACCTGTAAGGAAGTGCCCTATGAGACATTCTCCTAATCAGGTATTTTCATTATTATTCATTCTATGTTTTCCCTTTTCATTGGTTCATTCTAGTAACATTAATTATTTTAAAAAACAACAAAGCCCAAACATGAAAAAAGGCCATTCTAGCCTGCATTATGGAGGATGGTTCAATTTGATTCAGCATGAACAACCTTTGGACTTGGAAATTTGCATGACAAAAGTCGCCAGTCCTTGACCTTGTGTGTCAGACTATAAACTTTGCTGATATCTTTTAAAGGGGGCTTATGTAGATTTGATCAATAAGCTAGAGCTTGTTAAGGCCAGTGATATATTCATATATTCACTGACACTCTATATTTGGACAATTGTCCTTTTTGAATGTGGAACCAGTTATTTTTCAAGCTCAGGGGATTCCTCCCTCACTAAACTTTTTTTTTTTTAAAAAAAGATCAAGACTCTTCTTTTTAATATTGCTTTTTCCTCAGCCCCTATTTAATCCTCTTTAAAGTTTACATTGCCTCAGGATGGCGGTATGAATACAGTACCTACTAATAAGTCCCTATCTTGAAATGTTTAACTGAGTTAAAACAAAACAAAACAAAAAGCAAAAAAAAAAGAAAGTGCCATGCTTCTAATAATGTGAGTGCAGAGTAAATGAAAGAGATTCATGTCTTGGAGGAAGGTGTCTGAAGGTCATCAGGTTTCCTTCACTCCTCTTTGGATTGCTGATTCTTCAAGCCACATTAATTCAGCACGTAGAACCATATCAGCTTTGGATAGCTTGGATTTTAGAGCTCCAGATCCTCTAGAATAGCTTGCCTTCTTCCACACTTGGTGGTTTTGTCCAAAAAGTAAAAAATACTGGAAAAAATTTAGATTTTGGAGAAAAGAAGTTACATATATCCAACTAGAACTTAAGGCTGAAATATTTTTGTTGGGAATGTTAAAAGTGGATTACACAAAAGAAATGAAATATTTAATTCTCCATATAATTACAGCAGCAAGAATTGTGTTGGCACAATGTTGGAAGGGTGACCAAATGCTGACAAATAATTTGATTATTCAGAAAGTTCTTGACTGCGCTGAAATGGACCTATACTTACAAAAAACTTAGGGATAAGGAAGACTCAAGACATAGTACAGCTTGGGAAAAATGGTATAAATGGATTAAAGATAAAAAACCAGGGGATTAAAAGATAAGAATTTGAAAAATGAAGTGGTTAGATTAAAAGCATTTACCAAAAACAGGAGCTGAATATTAGTAAAATTGTTTTCAATAAAAGATCACACCGCCTTAGTTGACTAGAAACATATATGTTTTATTTTTATGTTTATTTGTTATGTAATTGTATATTGATTTACAACCTTTCATTTGTAATGAAAGGTTGTATTCTATGTATTGTACATATTTTTCTTTTTAATCTTAAAAAAGTTTATTTTTAATTTAAAAAAAAAAAGAATAGCTTGTCGTACTTGATGGCTCTAGTCACTCAAGGCTGATCCTCCCACACTTTCTTGTTCGTGACAGGGGAGAAAAGCTGCTGCTCTCACATCATGCATCTAATTCCAGGGTGGGCTGCTGGGGGTTCGCAGGGGTTCAGGAGAGCCACTAGCTAAGATTCTATGCAGTTTGGAGGACCCCCCAATCCTACTCCTGGCTGGCCCCTCCCACCCTGCCCCTCTTCGCCCCTCCCCACGCAACCCATTTTGGATGCAGGTAAATGCAGGGCATGCGTGGAGGCTCAGGGAGGATGAAAAGCGGGCCTCCTGGAAGTTCAGGAAGGCCAGAAACGGGCCTGTTTCCGGCTTCCAGAGAGCCTCTGGAGCCTGGGGAGGCCATATTCACCCTCCTGGGGGTTTTGAGGAAAGCCTCCGGAGCCTGTGGAGGGCAAAAGCGCATCCCCACATGGTGCAGGAAGCCGACTAGGCCACGCCCACCATGGCCATGCCCACCCAGCAACTGAGCAGAGAACCCATTGCTAAATTTTTTTGAAGCCCACACCTGATCTAATCTAGTATAGCCTACTTCCTGGTAAGGCCTCAGCTCTGACACATTTCACTGCCCTTCGCTGCTGCTGTCAGAAGAGCAAGGACCAGTAAATGAGAAAGTGTTAACGTTCCAACTGACCAACCAATGGTCTTCTTCTTCTACCAACTCTCCCTCCTGCCTCCTTCCAAGGTGGTGGCAGTTGGTGGCCACCTCTGTTAGGGGTAATAGCAATGCTTTCCAGCAAACACAGCAGACAAGAGCAGGCAAGGTCAATGATCCACCATTGGTGTATGACAGAAGGAAGGAAGGCAATAGATGAGAATAATGAGGTGGGAAAGAAAAGAGAGATTGCAGGTAGGAAAGTTAGCATGGTGGTAACCAGCAGTGGACTAAACAAGAGCTTGCCAGTGGGGATTTCAACATTGTGGGAGATAGTCCATGGGGTCAGTAACCCTCACCCTAACACCTGTGCTGAAAAAAAGAGAGAAAATGTTGACTGCTTGATGAGTTTATCATCTTTTTGGCAGCCAAAATATAAATGGCCGCATTAGGATACAGCCCCATGGCTGGGTAGAAGGGAAGTGCTTCTTCAGGAAGCCAATGAGTGCTCTTTAAGTTGCCATCACTCCTCAAGTTTCTCCTCCATGTGACATTGTCTTGATGCCTAAGATGAGCATGGAATAAATGAAGAGATTCTTACGATTTGCAGAGACACATCTGGGGATCAATACGTTTTTCAGTGGGTGGGGCAGGAATAAGAGACACTTTCCTCCTAGATCTGCTGGATATGACTTTTCCTTGTGATCTGGAAGTGAAAAGGAGCTTCTACTGTATGGATATATCCTCTGTATGTGCTATCGTTCTGGGAACACCTAGGGGCTGTGGGGATGAGCGCTTAGTTTCACTGCTGATATACAGGTAATCCTTGACTTACAGTCGGGAATAGAGCCTTGAGGTTTTGTAACTTAACCTGACTTAATAATAACTTATGGCTCTTCCAGGGTCATTATAGAATAGAATAGAATAGAATAGAATAGAATAGAATAGAATAGAATAGAATAGAATAGAATAGAATTAGAATAGAATAGAATAGAATAGAATAGAATAGAATAGAATAGAATAGAATAGAATAGAATAGAATAGAATAGAATAGAATAGGAGTAGAGCAGAGCAGAGCAGAGCAGAACAGAACAGAACAGAACAGAACAGAACAGAATAGAATAGAATAGAACAGAATAGAATAGAATAGAATAGAATTCTTTATTGGCCAAGTGTGGTTGGACACACAAGGAATTTGTCTTGGTGCATATGCTCCCAGTGTACATAAAAGAAAGAAAAGATACATTTGTCAAGATGTTCTAGTCATCTTTTTGATTATGTCCATCTACCCATCCATTTTATCTGTTGCATTCTTTTTTCCCCAGACTAGATAAGCATATACTGTGTGTGGGTGTGTGCGTGCGTGTGTGCGTGTGTGTGGGTGTATTCTAACCCATCACCACATGATTGAGATGCTCAAAGTATGTAACTCATCTCAAGGGAGTAGTCCCTTACTGATTGGTTGGTTCTCCTTGCAATCCATAGTACTCTTAGTAAATGTCTAAATCTATAGCTTGAAAACAGCCATCTTCTTTCTGTTATTTTCTCTTTCCCAGTGTTCGGCTTTCAGTTTACATTTTTTTTTACAATGTGATCTTTTTAGTTGTATAATTCCTTAGGCACTTACAAGATCTTGCATTCAGAAACCTCATGATAATGCTGAGCAGAATGGCAATGCAACCTGTCCCTTGTCTATCCCAGATTCTTTCTCTCCCAGAATTATCTAAGAAAGAGTATCACAACAAAGGCACATGTATTTGATTCAAAATCATGAACTGGAAGGAACTATAACTTAAATATGTTTTCCACTACTGTCTCATTTTCTTTGGTGTTTCTTTAGTAATATTCATTAATATATAAATTGCCCTGGGATGCAATTTCTAACTGAATAAGAGATTGAAATAATGTTAAGAAAAACATTCCACGTCAATTTCAATAGAAGTGTAAAAGTATCCCCACAAAGTGAAGAGCTACATTATCCTAATTAAGGATTATTGCTAACCTGTTTCTATCATTGGATCATTGCTTGTTCCCCATTCAGACATTGGCTAGCTAGAATATATGCTTCATTCCTAGATACAGCCTAGACAATGAATAATTACTTTGTTCTGTGGATCAGATACCACTTATTTGCAACAACAAATATCAGATTACAGTTTAGGAATAGAAAATAATGATAATCACTACTTTTCTAATCTAGGGATAGATTACCCTGTTTAGACAAACAACAACTGTAAATTTGACATCCAGCTGGCTATTATACAGATTTTTGTGTCAACCAAAAATATGTCTGTTGCTTTAAGGGACCAAAATCATATTCAGGAGCATTGCAAATTGAAGATTAGAAAGGCAAGAAAGCAGAAATAGAGGTTATGGAAATTAAAATTGATTGAAGTTCCTGTTTTCAAGAACTGTGGAGATTTGTACCTATGTATCTACATCTATATCAATAAGATAAAGTACAGAACTATTTGCTTACCAAGTCACTTCCAAAAGACCAAGAGAATTCTTGAACATCTAGAAAAGCAAAGAATCAGTGTTGACCTATTAAGAAAAGAGAGGAAGGGTGCAATACATTTTGATAGGTATTAGTGCCACATTTTCTGCCAATCATGGTTTAATTTGATACTGAAAAATGAATACTATTTATTTAATTTATTTAGTTATTCCACATGCAAGTAGGAAATGAAAGCCAAAGTAGTCAGTTTTGCTGTTATCCCAGATGGTCAAACCCAACAAATCCTACAAATATTGATATTCCCATCCTCATCAAAGAAGCTGTTGAGCATGAATGGAACGACCAAATGCCATCTTATAGAATAAAATACCTTATTGGCCAAGTGTGATTGGACACACAAGGAATTTGTCTTGGTGTAAATACTCTCAGTATACATAAAGAAAAGGTACATTCGTTAAGAATCAAGAATCATAATGTACAACACTTTATGATAGTCATAGGGTACAATCAACAATCAAATCATACTAGGAAACAGTCAATATTTGGTCTAGAGGTCAATGACAATAATGACATCTCTAACATTCGAAACATCATCAGAGAAAATCAAGCATCAACCATATCCCCTGAAGAAATACTTGATATTTCCCGTGTCAGTCCTGAGCTTAAAAACAAAGACGGTTTGATGATCCCATGCAGTGGTGGAATTCAATTTTTTTTATTACCGGTTCTGTGGGCATGGCTTATTTGGTGGGTGTGGCTTGGTGGTCATGTGACTGGGTGGGTGTGGCTTAGTTGTCATGTGACTGGGTGGCGTGGCTTGGTGGTCATGTGACTGGGTGGGCATGGCTTGGTGGTCATGTGACTGGGTGGGCGTGGCCAACTCAATGTCACTCACATCAAGGGATGCCTCACCTGGCCCCTCCCTTCCCAGCCATTCCTGTCACCCAGCCTCAACTTATCTATAGTTCTGTAAAAATGTTGTTCACCATTTTTGACTTTATTATCTGCATACTATAGATGTATTTTCATGGAGCACTGAAAGGAGGAAATGGCTCACATGCTTTACTCAAGAGTGTGATGTAGGCAACAGGCTTTTAAGGGGCTCCCACAAAGAAAGGGGGGAAAATGTATTTTCCAAAGCTCCAGGAGGCAAACAAGAAGCAATGGATGGAAACTGAACAAAGAAGAAGCAACCTAAAACTAAGGAGAAACTTTCTGACAGTGAGAACAATTAACCAGTGGATCTGCTTGTCCCCAGAAGTTCTGGGTGATCAATCACTGGAAATTTTTAAAAGACTGGACATCCATTTCTCTGAAATGGTATAGGGTTTTCCTTTCCTTCTAAGTGTTATTCTGACACCTTTCCCAGGACCTCTATTCAGAGTTTGGCATCTTCAGTTTTCCTGCCTGAGCAGGGGCTTGGACTAGAAGACCTCCAAAGTCCCTTTCAACTCTGTTAAATACACATGTATTTATGCTCTGGACTATAGACATTGAATGCATGTAAACCCTGAAAAAATGTGGTAGCCCTGGGCAAAAGAAAGGCAGTAGAATCACTCCAGGTGTAGGGACAGTGTAAAATATTAACACATGATAAATAATGGAACAATTAAAAATAATAGCACAGTTTTCTCTGTCTTTCTCTCCCTTCCTTTCTTTCACTCTCTCTCTCTCTCACACACACCACACACTGTCTCTCACCCTATTTCTTTTTCTTTCTTTCTTTCTTTCTTTCTTTCTTTCTTTCTTTCTTTCTCTTTCTTTCTCTTTCTTTCTCTCCCTTCCTCTTTCTTTCTTTCTTTCTTTCTTTCTTTCTTTCTTTCTTTCTTTCTTTCTTTCTTTCTTTCTTTCTTTCTTTCTTTCTTTCTTTCTTTCTTTCTTTCTCTCTCTCTCTCTCTCTCTCTCTCTCTCTCTCTCTCTCTCTCTCTCTCTCTCACACACACACACACACACACACACACACACACCTGTCAGCCTTCATTCCCTCTCACTCCAGGCACCACCTTACTCACAAGGGGAAGTGAATCCAGCATTAGAGAAGTTCTGCAGGTAAATGGACTTGCATTTGAAGCTCCTGCAAACTTCCCCATGGCTGAATTTCCCCCCCTCCCCCAGCGTTCTTTCCCTCTTGCTCCAGGTACTTTACTCACAAGGGGAAGTGATACTTCTAGTGTCCATGAAGAATCCAGCCTTGGAACAGTTTTACAGGTTAATGGACCACTGCTCCCCCCACAGTCATGTGTTTTCAAGTGGCTGCTTGAAAATGCATGGCTAGGGTGGGGGAACAGTGCTCCTTTAAACTGGGGCAGCGAGCATCAGGTGGGCGGGGCAAGCGAGTGAGCAGAAACCGGGCGACCGGGTTGGGGGTGTGGCCAGCTAGAAGTTGCTACCAGTTTGGCGACCCACACCAAATTCTTGCTACTGGTTCACCCGAATAGGTGCGAACCGGCTGAATAGCACCTCTGATCCCATTCCTATGCAGGGTTGTTTGCAAAAATGAAACAAGCAAACACAAATTCATTTTCTCAATAAATTCACTCGCAAAGAGCAACAACAATCATAAGAACCTTCGTTCTCATCCTGATCTAACCTTACAGCAACATGTACGATCCTGGGAGCTACGTTCTGTGCTCAAAAGATTACATGAAATCTATACATTGATTACCATGCTGACTGTATCAAAAGCAAGAGCCACATTTATACATTTATGTATCAGATTTTCAAGGACCGTTGTTCAAAAACACATTCACTATCCCTATAAAATTTGGCTCATTTCGCCATGTCTTTTATACTTCTCTAGCCTTTATCATTTGTGGGAGTTTTGTGTTAATTTATGGAAAAACTAGCTGATAACCCGACATTGCCCAGGTATTTATTTATCCCAATCCTGTGTTAGACAGGAAAATCCTGTAGTCGGGACTCATGCTGTTGTACTGTCTCTCACGCAATGTCACAAGTCTTCTAATTCTCTCCTTGGGAGTTTCTTGTCTATGCTGGTGTTTCATTTTTTTGATTGCATTTGACCAATCACCTGGCGTTTCCTTAGAGGGCTGAGAGGGAGCCCCCTCGTGGAATACCGGAGTACTGTGAAGCCGTTACCATGGCAAGTCCAGTGTGTTGTACACACACCCAAGGGGTGTTAGGGATGTCTTACCCCCACAGTATTTGTTTCCAGAGGGTAAGTCATCTGTGTACCAAGCCTGGTTGAATTTGCTTGAGGTTTTCCAGAGTTATGCTGGAACACACACACACACACACACACACACATAGATGAAATTCCATTTTCTCACCTTTGTTTGAAATCCAGGACCAGAACTTTTCATAAAGCAGCCATGCCCACAAAGAAGGCATCAACATTGATAAATTGGTAGTTGAAGTGCCACAATGTAAGTCTTGCTTCTTCAGAATGCATGTTCAGAAAACAGTGAGGCTTGAGTTGCAATGTTCCATATTCCAATTTTCAAGCCTGCCAACACTATTTCCACAGAGAGTCTTAGACTAGATCTGACTTCCAGTTGGGTTTCCAATTCAGTTTAAGTATATTTTTAAATAAAAAACGGACATCAAAAATGTGCGTATATTCACTTCTTACATGTAAGCAGATGACTGTTTTTGAAGTCATGTTACCCCAAAAGAATCCTTTATTCCCACACAATAGGTTCTGCCCTAAAACAAAGCAAAACTAATTGAGAATGAAGATAAATGAATTAAAAGTTTTACAATTAACTAATCACTAAAAAAATGGAAACTATCTTTAAAGGTTGCCAAAATGCTCTCAGTGCTTTAAATATCTCATATGTACAGTAAGAATCCTGATCTGCAGTTATGGGAAAAGTAATAACATACTATAAATAAATTTGATTTCCACAGCAGGTTATGAAACTGTCATGAGTGTTGAAGTAATTCCCCGTTAGGAGAATAAGCGCACACAGGGAGACGTAGTGAGAGTAGTGAAGAATAACACACAACCAGCACACAAATACACTGTATCAGGCAAAGCAGGCAGAGTCAGTCCTAAGAGAGGTTCGGCTGTGCTGAGCCGAAGTTCTAAAAACTATCTAGAAAGCAAGAAATCCAACCATTTCCTGCTTCCTAGCTAATCTAAATCTCCCAGCACAGCAGAACAGATGATGGTTGGAAAAAGGAAAAATAGCAACTTAGCAGGCAAGTTTACCGGGTAAGGAGTGAGTGGGCGGGGAGGGTTCTTGCGGGCCATGTGGGCGGCGCAGCCTTGTGTTTCTGCACAGCCTGGATTAATTGCTTTGTGGGGGTGCTCTGGTGGTGAGATTTCTCTGCGGCCCACCAAAATTTTCTCACGGCCCACTAGCGGGCCGCAGCCCACCAGTTGGTGACCGCTGATATAGAATGTTATCACAGTTAATGGTGTTTTTTATTTAATTTTGGGTCAAGACTTTGACTGGGAAGTTATCAAACTATAAAGTTTTTGAGGTATAATAAGGTCAACAATAATTTCCCCAAACTCTTTCAAGTGGATGTGGCATTCTACCAAAGCAAAGCTGAAATCAGAGCTTCAGTCTGATTTCCAAGTGTTTATTGGTTTTTCAGTACACTGTATGAAAAACCATTTTCAGATGTGAAGTTAGGTAAAAATATTTTCTGTTTTCCAGGACACAATAACATCTAGATGCATTCAACTACTCAATATGCCAATTCTTCAAAGTTTGTCCAACAAATTTTCACTGGTGCGATAATGCAAAAGGTTTGTTTCATTTTTTTAAGTCTGCAGTTCATCATAAAAGTTCAAATCAAAGTAGAAAATAACCATTTGGCTTGCCCAGTGGCTTCAAGTGAATAATGATATCCTTCTGAGTGATAAATATGATTGAATTAATTTGGGATAACTACGTTGAAAGTGTCATTAAAATGTGAAAGCAGAAAATGTGTAGACCAATTCCTTAGAATTAATGATGGGTTGAATGTGACATAGCAGTTCTTACCCACCTGTAACAATTCTCTACAAACTCATTGTTTTGATATGACCAGTTCAATTAGAAAATCTATACATCAGAAGTACATTGAATACAATGAAACACTTTAGGACAACATTGCTCATGCACTGTTCTTAAGCAGGTTTTGGAGATTTTTGTCTCCTTTCCTAATTTTTTTGTTGCTTTCACCATGTTATCACATATTGTTGTTGTTGTTAGTTACGAAGCCATGTCCAGCCCATCATGACCCCATGGACAACGTTCCTCCAGGCCTTCCTGTCCTCTACCATCTTCTAGAATCAAAATTAAGCTCATACCTACTGCTTCCGTGACTCCACCCAGCCACCTCATTCTCTGCCATTCCCTTCTTCTTCTTTTGCCCTCAATCTTTCTCAGCATTAGGCTCTTCTCATTAGGTGGCCAAAATATTTGGGTTTCATCTTCAGGATCGACCTTCTAAACAGTGGTGGGATTCAGATTTTTTTACTACAGGTTCTGTGGGCGTGGCTTGGTGGGTGTGGCAAGGGAAGGATATTGTAAAATCTCCAGTCGGAGGTGGTATTTGCCGGTTCTCTGAACTACTCAAAATTTCCACTACAGGTTCTCCAGAACTGGTCAGAACCTGCTGAATACCACCTCTGCTTCTATAGAGCAGTCAGAGTTGATCTCCTCTAGGACTGATCTGTTTGATCACCTTGCAATCCAAGGGAATCGCAGGAGTCTTCTCCAGCACTACAGTTCAAAGGCCTCCAACTAATAAGACTAAAACCTGTTTAGATATTTTGTATGGAATAAAAAAAATATTTTGTACAAATGTTGTAATTAAACATGCAGCAGAAAGATGGATAAAGTATGAGCTTTAATTATTTTGGCACACAAGAAGGGTTTTTTAACACAATCCTAACATCAACATCACTATAATTGTTCTTTGTTGGTTTATATTATGGCAATGTAGGAATCTATAACAAAATGGCTACTTGACTTCTGCATTCCTTAAGAAGACTAAGGTTTTTTTTTTCCTGCCGAACATACCAGTTTTTCCCTCTCAACCGCTTGCTGTCTAAAACAATGCATTAGCAACATGTTTAATAGAATAGGAAGGGACCTTGGAGGTCATCTAGTCCAAACTCAAGAAGGCGACCTCGTACCATTTTAGACAAATGGTTGTCCAATTGTTTTTTAAAAGCTTCAAGCTGTGTGTGGAGCACCCACAGCTTCGGAAAGAAAGCCATTCCACTGGTTAATTGTTCTTATTGTTAAGAAATTTCTTCTTCATTCTAGGTTGCTTCTTTCTTTGATTAGTTTCCATCTATTGTTTTTTGTCTTGCCTTCTGGGGCTTTGGAAAATAAGTTGACTCCCTCTTCTTTGTGACAGCCCCTCAAATATTGGAATACTGCTATCATGTCACCTCTAGTCTTTGTGTTGTGTTTTTTTTGAATGTGTAAATTGCAAAGAGTTTCCATTGTAATCTGTACTGATTTTAAATTTTCATTGTTTTTAAGCTTTTTTTACATTGCTAATAATGTGGTTTATTTTCAAACATTGAAAATGGCCATTTATTTCCATCTTTGAATTATTATAAATATATTTGTGTTAATACTATACATTGTCCTGTAACTTCAAAAGATCGATGGGTCAATAGCTTTCACCAACATTTAAACATAAGGATGTAGCTGTATTATGACTGAAATGATGAATGGATGGAGAATGGATGTATTGATTGATTTAAAATCAGGCTGCTTTTCAGGACATAAAATTTGGCAAGAAATTTGGCAACAAATGAGATGAAACAGGCATCAACAGGCATGTGGAGAATAATTTGTAAAAATTGCCACTCTTCTACTTATTATAATCATCTTGATTTCCTATCCTGTATAATTCTGTGCAATTGTATACATAATCCATGTGGAAATGTTGTCAGCATTGTCTTTCCTATAGACAGTTGTTTGGGGAATGAAAGAATTATTATCAGTGCAGGAAATTAAGAACTGTAGCTTCCTGGAGCCCAGCATTAGCAAGAACAGGCATTTGCAATGATAGCCTTGAGGCTACAGAATAAGCTTCTTCATGCAACTCTTTTTAAATCTGTGTTTTGATGTAGTTGCATACTAATTTCTCAGTTGACTGCTGAACCTGTGGATTCTTCTTCTCGTTTGTTTTTATTACTTGTAATGTAATGAATGCAAATGAGATTACAGTAGCATTCCCTCGTGCAGAATCACCAAAGTTGGCTTCCACAAAGGAAAGAAAATTGAATTGAGTGATGAATAGCCTAAACACAAGCCCACCTTGCCTGCCAGCACACCAGCCTTAGAAAGAAGCAGCTGTTTTGACATTCCATGCTGGAAATCCTGCCCTTCACAAATGTGCTTGATGCTCAGACATGGTCTCCTGGCTGCCTGCACTCATTTTCCATCTGTTGAGATGGCATTTTGCCCACACACAAAGTGGTATGCAAATTTCACTAGGACACAGGCGCCCTAGCAGCAGGTGAAGGGATGAGACCATTGCCATTTGGAGACCCCTCTCCAGTTGTTTCCATCTGTTTGCCACTCACTCTTCAGTGAGTGACTGCATTTGGGGTAGATCTGTTTTCTTTTCTTTTTTAAATTAATTTTTATTCTAGAAAAAACATTTATTTGACATACATTTAAAACAGACAAATCAACACACACACACACACACACACACACACATAGATATCGGCATTGATATAGATAGATAGATATAGATATAGCACCAAAACCCTAGCCACTATAGAAAACCCCAGCCACAGAATTATCAGAGAAGCCATAGAGATTGAAAAAAGACCTGACAGCATGAATAGAAGAGATGATTCCACCAGACTGTCAATTATTTGGAAGCCTGCACTCACAAACAAAAAAATATCCACACCACTAGCCAGGCAAACATCTGGGCACAAACAGATCCCCCCTGATACCTCCAGCTCAAACACACGACAACCAGGCACCCAGATGAAACCTAGTTTCCTAACAAATGATAGCCGTCCATTTACTCGGAGCCAAGCTGCACTAAAAGCCTCCAATATAGGAACACAATGTTGCCAGCCAATTAAGACACAAAAAAGCCACAAAACAGACAGAAGATATTAGAAACACCAATCAAGCAGAACACAGCAAACTCCAAGACCAATAAACACAGACCAAGACTCCCAACCAATCAGGATGAAGAAAAAACCATTCCGGCACAGCAGTAGACTAGCCCCAAATTTAAAACTGAAACAACTGTAAAAGTCTGACTCACAGATGAACACAATACAGAAGCCTGATGATGGCAGATGAGATTCTGCTGAAATGTTGCTACAACTTTAAAAGCACAACTATAATGACGTGGGAAAATACCCGAACAAAGCTGAATACCATACATGTAAGTACCCGCGAAAACTTAAGAAAACAAATATAGATATAGATATATACATTTTACAGCATATATTGAGCAATGGTTCATTTTCTTTATCTTTATCATTGACGTGATTTGCCTTGTTACAATAACTCCTTCGTTCTTTTAATGTTTTAATTTCTCTATATAGTTTATGATTAAATGCACATCGTCTGTCATTTCCATAACTTATCCAAATATCAAATATTACCTTTTCTTTAACCACTCATACCAAATGTTCCATATTTCATAATAGTCACTATCTTGTTTATTTTTTAACAGTTTGGTTAGGCTATCCATCTCAGCGCATTCATGTATTTTTTTAATTACCGTATCCTCTGAAGGAATGGAAGACAGTTTCCAGTTTTGTGCATAGGTTATTCTAGCCGCAGTTATGATATGCAAAATTAAATATTGATATTTTTTTTCTCCATGTTTGAATCTATCATACTTAGTAGAAAGGTTTCAGGTTCAAGTTTTAAATTTTGTTTTGTTATATTTAAAATCCAATTTCTAATATTTCTCCAAAATTTCTGAGCACATGGGCAAGTCCACCACATGGGAAAATATGTTCCTTGTGCGTAGTTACATTTCCAACAATTCGGTGGTAGCTGGGGAACATCTTAGCCAGTCTCGCAGGAGGTAGGTGCCAGTGATAAACCATTTTATATAAGTTTTCTTTATACGAGAGTGACATGGTTAATTTGTAATTTGTTTGCCAAATATGTTCCCACTTATCTAATTCAATACTATGACCCACGTTTTTAGCCCAAATTAGCATAGATTCTGTGACTGTTTCTTCTTTTAATTTGTAGTCCAAAATATATTTATGTTTTACTAATTGTTTTCTTTTCCTCTCCTAGCCATATTTTATCTAATTCTTGTGGAGTCATATTAAAGCCAAATTGTTCTCTACCTTTTTTATAATGGGTTTGTATTTGTGCAAAAGGCCACCATGCTATCTCCTTTCCTTGAATTTGTATTTGGTTCCTATTTTTAAGCTCTCCAGTGTCATATAATAAATCTTTATACCTAACAATATTTTCATAATCCATTACATTTGGATTAATTAATTCACTTTTGTTTTTTCTTTGTTAATTTTTAACTCTGCCACCTTTCCGTATTCTTCTATTTCTCTTAGTAGTATAGGGCTCGCTTCTAAGGGTTCTTCTAATATAAATGCCATATCATCGGTGAATGCCTGGAGTTTATATTCCTCTTTTTAAATTTTTAGTCCTCTAATCTCTTGGTTTTGCCTAATTTGTACTAAAAGAATCTCTTCTGCCAATATATACAATAGAGGAGCTGGGGGCAGCCTTGTCTTACTCCCTTATTTATCTTTATGGTATCTGTATTTTCCCCATTTATTAATATTTTTGCAGTTTGCATGTTATAAATTGTCTTAATGAATGCTATAAAATTTTCACCAAATTTCATGCCTATCAGTTGTTTAATAAGAAAGTTCCAATTCAGGTTGTCAAATGTCTTCTGGGCATCTAAAAATATCAATGCCATTGTCTTGGTTGTGTATAGTTCATAATATTCTAATATATCCATAATGGTTCTTGTATTTGTTTTTATTTGCCTATGGGGGAGGAAGCCATTCTGATCAGTGTGGATAATTCTACTTAATACTCTCTTTAATCTTTCCGCCAATATTGTGGCCATTATTTTGTAATCTACATTTAAAAATGATATTGGTCTATAGTTTTGAAATTTTTGTGGGTCTGATTGTTCTTTAAAAATAAGGGTAATATATGCTTCCAACCATGATTTAGGCATGTTAGCATTCTCCAAGGCTTCATTGTACAAGTCCACCAATATCTCCTCTATTGTTTCTTGGAATTCCTTATAGAATTCTGAAGGAATTCCATCAGGGCCAGAGGTCTTATTTGCTTTTTGTGTTCCGATTGCCTTTCTAATTTCTTCTATAGATATTTTATTATTCAAATTTTGTTTCTCTTCATCAGTAATTTTGGGAAAGTTCTTTTCATTCAAGTATTGATCAATAGATTCTTCTGGTATTTCTTCCTGTTTATACAATTTCATAAAAAACTCCTTAGCAATTTCTTTCTTTTCTTGGGTCTGCGTGCATAATTTCCCTTCCTGATCTTGGAGAGCTACGATCGTTCTCTTTTCTTGTTCTTTTTTAATTTTATGGGCTAACCACCTCCCTGGCTTACTTGCATTTTCAAAATAATTTTGTTTTGCTAATTTAATTTTTCAGGCCAGATCTTCCTGTACATTTAGATTTATCTTATGTTTTACCAGATCTATTTCTTTCTTAATGTTTGAATTGTTTGGGTCCTTTTGTCTACTTATTTCCAAATCTTTCAGTTTCTCCCTCCATACGTTTTATTGCTGTCTTTTTTCTTTTTTCTTTATTCTTTTTAATATTGTAAGCAATAGTTAGACCTCTCACATAGGCTTTGGTCATATCCCAAAGATTCTGTAGGGAGGTATGTTCTCTTTTGTTTATTTCAAAAAATACGTTCAATTCTTTCTTTATCATTTCAATATATTCTTTATCTCTTAATATGGTATTGTTAAATGTCCATCCTCCAATTTTTCTCTTTCCTTTCCATTTAATTTGAATGGGATTATGGTCAGCCCATAGGTTTGACAAAATCTCGATCCTTTCAATATTCTCCATTAACCCAGGGTCCACCCATATCTGATCTATTCTGGACCAAGAGTGGTGGGGGTTCGAAAAAAAAGTATATTGTTTTTTATTTGGGTTTAATTCTCTCCACACGGTAGATCTGTTTTCATCACCTGGAAACAGCATTGGCTGCTAGACCTAGTTTGTTTGAATGAGCTTCTCTAGCCCCTGCAATTAACTCAAGTAATCTGCTGGACAGGAATTACAACAGAGGCAAGGCTATTAGTATGCAGTTATTTCCATATCCTAGAATCAGCCAATAGCTTTATTGCATATCTGCATTTGCCCTAGCAATGCTTTCTTCAGTGGTTGAACTCATGCTGCAGATTGACTTCTGCTGGTGTTAAGTTTGGAGAATAAGGAGACCAGACATCTGACCAGTGACTTCAACTCTTTAATAATAACAGGAATCAGAATGGAACAGAGCAAAGCTATGGGCAGCAGTAGCCCTTTTATAGGGTTAGCTGCTACCTTATTAACCAATGAACTTGCAACAGGTTCAAACTATTAACCAATAAGAAGTATTCCCAAAGTGGCCAATCAGGGTCTAGTTCTGGCCCAATCCCAAGTTGTTGTACAAGGACCAATCCAGTCTGCAGGTTTTCAACCCTGATTTGCATTTAGAATATCAACTTTTATTGATTCACAACACCCCTCCCCTTGGGTTCGTTTGAGGGAGCTGTAATAAAATCTCAAGATAGGCAGGCCGTTTGGTCTGCCTGGATGATTTCGAGGCTCCACCGGATTTTGTCTAATGTCCGGTTCGTGGAGCTTTGGATGACCTTTATTAAATTCTATTTCGCTGCACGGCGATTCCATGCTGCATTCGCTTTGGTTGTCTCTGCTACTCCGTGTTTCTTCAGGGTTTAGCAGTTCAGTTTTCCCGTATTAGAGTTCCTGGCAAAGTCAACTCCCTTCCCGCTTCATGCTCCGGTGTTTCGCTGGGCTGTAGGGCCTCCGTTGGCCCGCTATTAATTGTATCAAAGTCACCCTCCTCGATGCTTCCTCCCCTTGAGTTGGAGAAACCGGGGGCCATGACCGCTGGGTGGTAATCTCGACCTGAGCTGGTCTATGTGGCGTTTCCACACCCTCCCATCGTCTGTAAGCAGGCGGTAAGATCTAGGCCCGGTGAGGTGGGTAACGGTTGCGGGTATCCATAGCGGGTCGCCGGAAAAGTTTTTGGCAAAGGTTAAATCGCCTACCTTAAATTCCCGGCATTTGCTGCTGGAACCGAAAGGCTTTTCTGGTGCGAAGCGGGTGGAGCCGGTCAAGGTGCGATCGGAGTTTCCGCCCATAAGAAGTTCAGCGGGCGTTTTGTTGGTCACGCTGTGAGGTGTGATGTGTTTCAACAAGAGAATTCGGTTGATTTTCTCGTCGATGTTGCCAAATTCCATTTTGTGAAGGGTCTTTTTACGAATTGTACCATGCGTTCTGCACGTCCATTCGCCGCAGGGTGGGCGGGCGAGGTTAACGCATGGCGGATGCCCCGATCGGCAAGATATTGTTCAAAGGGCAATGCAGTGAACTGAGGGCCGTTGTCCGAGACCAACATGTCCGGAAACCCGTGTGTGGCAAATAATCTGTTTAATTTATTAATAACTGAGTCTGTTGTAGTTGTGTGCATTCGATGAATCTCGAGCCAGTTAGAATAGGCGTCGACAGTAATCAGGAAAGTGTGCCCTTTGGTAGGCCCCACAAAGTCAATATGAATACGGGACCACGGTCCCCTCGGCGTTCCCATTCGGTTGGGCTTGCTTTAGGTGGGGCGTTGCTGACGTCCTGGCAACGTTGGCACGTAGCGACCCAGGCCTCGATTCGTTTGTCGATTCCCGGCCACCAAGCGTCGCTGCGTGAGAGTGATTTCATCCGCACAATACCTGGATGTCCCTCATGCAATACCGCCAAAACAGTCTGTTGCAATTTGTTAGGGATTACGACTCGATCCGCCCCATAAGATACAGCCTTTTGGGAAAACAGCTCGGTTTGGCGGGCTTTGAAAGGCGCCCATTCAGGTGCTATTTGGTCCGTCGGCCACCCCCGTTCAACCCAGCAGAGTATGTGTCGCAGAACTGGGTCGCATTTCGTTTCAAAAGCAATGTCTCTAGCCGTCAAGGGTGGTGCCTGTAGAGCTTCGATCTGGAGCGTTGAGATGGTTGGGGCTGGATCCACAACAGAGTCTGGAAGCGGTGTTCTGCTCAATGCATCAGCGTGGAGAATCGATTTCCCGGGCGGTGTTGCAAGGTGTAGTTGTAGGCCGCCAAGAAATCGGACCATCGGGTCATTCTGGGGGACAATATATACGGGTTGGTTTATTACCCGCAATGATCCCGAGTAGCGGTTTATGATCAGTGATTATTGTAAATGAACAGCCATAAACATATTCATGAAATCTTTAACTGCAGCAACAATAGCTAAAGCTTCTTTGTCCAGCTGACTATAATTCCGTTCAGCTTTAGCTAAGGTTCGTGAAAAAACGCGATGGGGGCTTCCGCTCCGTTTGGTAACACGTGGGCCAGGATTGCCCCAACCCCAAAAGGCGATGCGTCGCACGTGATAGTGAGCGGCAGAGTCTCGTTGTACTGCATAAGTACTGAATCCGGGTTAGCAATTTCTTTACTTGTTGGAAAGCATGTTGTTCCCATTGCCCCCAAACCCACGTTGCTTTTTTGTCTAATAGTCTATGCAATGGTTCAGCTACTGTTGCTTTGTGTGGTAAAAAACATTATAGAAATTGATAAGTCCAAGGAACGCCTGTAGGTCTGCCTTGTTCCTTGGAGTGGGTGCCTTTTAATTGCTCGTAATTTGTCTTCGTGGGATGAATTCCTGGCTGTCCAGGAGGTATCCCAAAAATTCTACTCTTTCAGTATATAACTGGCATTTATCCTTTTTTACTCTGAGGCCTGCATTCTGGAATCTTCGTAAAACCTCTCTGAGTCTTTTTTCTAGAATGTCTCTGTTAGGGCGGCGATGAGTACATCGTAGAAATATGGGACAACGCCTTTTATTCCCTGTAACAACCTTTCCATTAAACTCTGGAAGATTCCAGGGGCGCTTACGCCACTCGACTGGAGCCGGTTGCATTTAAATGCGCCCCTATGTGTTACGATCGTTTGTGCCTCAGCTGTGGTTGGGTCTACCGGCAATTGTTGATACGGCTGGGCTAGATCTAGTTTGGTGAAAACTTTCCCGCCGCCCAGGGAATGGAGCAAATGTTGTACTACCGGTACTGGATAAGCACTTTGCTGTAGTGCGTGGTTTAATGTAGCCCGGTAGTCTCCAAAATTCTTAAGGACCCATCAGGCTTGATAGGCGTCACTATTGGGGTTTCCCAACGGGCATGGTCGGTGAGTTCCAGTACGCCCTGCGCTATTAGCTTATCGAGTTGTTTGTCGATTTTAGGCTTCAAGGCGAACGGTACCCGCGGTTTAAGGCGAATGGGTGCTATCTCAGGGTTCAAGTTAAACGAGATTGGGGTCCCCTTATACTTGCCTAGTCCGTTCAGCGAAAACGTCTTGGAATTCTTGCACGAGGTCTTCCTCCCAATCGACACTTTCGGCCTTGTGCACTCCAGCTACCGTGATTCCGAGCGGCTCGAACCATTGAAGGCCTAGAAGACTAGGCCTGTCTCGATCCACAACAGTCAGTGGTAGTGCGACAGTGCGGTCCTTGAATGAGACCTGGACTCTGTGGGACCCGACAACGGGAATTCTGTTTCCCTGATAATCTTTGATTATAACCCTTTGAGGGTTAAGGTCTTGGCGGCGGATCGCAGGAATGAGCTGTTGGAGCGTTTTCCACGACACCATCGAGAGGGAAGATCCCGAGTCTACCTCCATCATGCAAGGTTTGTTTTCGATGGCGACCTTCACTCGGATTTTCCCGGCATCAAGGGATGTAGCGTGGCCTATGGTGATTGTTTGGTGGGTTTCTTCCGCTGGGTTTCTTCACGCCTGGTGGAAGTGGTGGACGGTTTGTTTCTGTAGGAGTGGTTCACTTTTTTCGGTGTGTGCCGAAGAACGGAAGACTGGAATTCGGCCTGTCGAGGTTTGGAGTTCTGTTTGCTTCTGCAAACCTTTGCGATGTGACCGCGTCTCCCGCAATGGCGGCAAAGTGCGTCAAGGAATTTGCAGCCGGATCGTGGGTGATTTGCTCCACAGCCGGCACACGGTCGAAATGAGTGTTGTGAGGACTGGTCTCTCTCCGTTCGAAGTCGGTTGACCTCTTCCTCATCGCTGTCGGACGGGGACTCTAGGTCTTCGTGGTGAGTTGATACCGGTGTCTCTCTGAGCAAGGCGAGGTATCAGTAGCGAGTTTACGTTGCGGTGCGTAGGTGCGGCGCATTTGGGCTGCCGATTTCTTTGTCGCCTCTGCTGCCGAGGCTTCTTTAAGGGCATCGGTGAGGCTGATGTCCCCTTAGCCATAATTTTACTCTGGATCGTGCCGTCTTCTAGGCCCAGAACCAGGCGGTCCCGGAGGGCTTCTTCTAGGTCTGCAAATCCGCAGAGGCCTCCTAGGTTCGGAGGTCCGCGATGTAATTGGCAAGGCTTTTGCCCTTCCGTTGGTCCCTCTGGTAATATTCGTGTCTTCTTACTAGGGTTGGCACGGAAGGCGCATAGTGAGCCCTTAGTAGCGGCTCGAGGACGTCCCAGTCCATTTCTTTTACCTCTGCTGGCTTGGCAAGTGATTTTGCCATCTTAAACACGGTTGGCCCGCAGTGAGTTAGAAAGATAGCTCTTTTTTGCCGGTTGTTGCATCTTTCAAATTGTTGGTCTCCAGAAACATCTGGAACCGATCCATGTAGGCCTCCCAGTCTTCGGTTTCTGGGTTGAATGGAGCGGGTGGTACGACACCGCTGGCCATGTTGCCGTTGATGGTGCGTGATCAACCACGTGCTCTGTAGGTTGCTCTGTAGGTTTAGTCAGCTCTTCGGTCTCCGCATCCCACCCTCGTCGCCAGTGTTAAGTTTGGAGAATAAGGAGACCAGACATCTGACCAGTGACTTCAACTCTTTAATAATAACAGGAATCAGAATGGAACAGAGCAAAGCTATGGGCAGCAGTAGCCCTTTTATAGGGTTAGCTGCTACCTTATTAACCAATGAACTTGCAACAGGTTCAAACTATTAACCAATAAGAAGTATTCCCAAAGTGGCCAATCAGGGTCTAGTTCTGGCCCAATCCCAAGTTGTTGTACAAGGACCAATCCAGTCTGCAGGTTTTCAACCCCTGATTTGCATTTAGAATATCAACTTTTATTGATTCACAACAGCTGGCATGGAAGGGTAGATATATCCTACCATAAGCTGCCAACAATACAGCAATCAAACAGGACAGGTACAGACTCCAACAGATAGTTAAGACTGTAGAGAGAACAATTGCAACCAGCCTGCCTTCCATATAAGACCTGTATGTTGTGCAGATCAGAAGGAGAACTGAAAAGATATCTGGAGACCCCTCCTCACATAAAGTGACCCCTCCTAGACATAAAGCGTTTCAACTCCTTCCCTTGGGATGCCACTGTGGGGCATCACGTGACAAAACAACTAGACACAGGGCCAATTTCCCCCCCATCGTTCCATCACTGCTGAACACCTAATTCTCACAGTACTGTCTTATGTCCATGTGTGTTTACCCATGTAGTAATGGCTGTAGTATTATTTATCCTTATTATTTTCTCTACTCCCCCTCTTCTTGGTATTATGATGATGATTACTTTGTCATTTTCCATGTACATTGAGAGCTTCTGCACTAGAGACAGATTCTTTGTGTGTCTAATCACATTTGGCCCAAAGGTGGTATTCAGCAGGTTCTGACCAGTTCTGGAGAACCGGTAGTGGAAATTTTGAGTAGTTTGGAGAACCGGAAAATACCACCTCTGACTATCCCTGTCCCCATCTATTCTCTGCCTCCTGAGTCCCAGCTGATCGGCTGGGTCTTCTTTTGTTGCCCTGCACAGGAGAACAGAGCTGGAAATCAGGTTAGTGGGGTGGGGAGGGAATGGAGATTTTACAGTATCCTCCCCTGCCATGCCCACCAAACCATGCTACGCCCACCACTACCACAGAACTGGTAGTAAAAATTTTTGAATCCCACCACTGACTTGGCCAAATAAAGTATTTAATTCAATTCAATATCCATCATGTTTGGAAACGCAATAGCTTTTTTCCCTATTTGTAGGGACTAATATTTAAAATGTTAGACACTGTCTGATTTAACCGTCTGTTTTCTATTTTCAATACTTATCAAAACCTCAAGAGGGAATGTTTGCCTTCTGTAAAATACAAGAATACAGAGTACTAATGGTAGAAACTTATTCCTCCCATAGTAAAATGGTCTTATGATGAACAGATTATAGGTCTACCTTTACTTTATTTCTCAGAACTATCTAAAACCTGATACTTACATTGATTGCATTTTGTTCTCAGTTTGTAGCTGTACAATTATTAGACGGTCCTAATTTTTTGATGGATATTGGAGAAGAGCCATTTGTTGCTGCATTCTGCTATTAAAACCACTGACTGATCAAGATAGTGGGAACACATCATAGCTGTTGTCAGATCCTGGCATTTCTCAATGCAGTTCAAAGTGCTGGTTTTTTATTTTAAGTGAATATAATCTGATAAAAATGAATTAAAAATATAAATTAAGCTGAATATGTGTGTGTGTATATTGTCTGAAGGACTGTTTTTATTTTAAGTGTCTGGGAATAATTGGCAGAAAGTGTTTTCACTGATGGTATTCTGTTTAAGGAACACTTTTTTTCAGGCTATCAGCTATCCCTAGTGATGGTTTTTTTTTAAATATATATATAAATATATTTGGCCCTTTCAATCATATTTTTGAAATTCTAGAACTTTATTTTCTATTGCTATTGTTACTGGAAGTCCTAAATTTCTTCCTTGAGCTGGAAGGGAGTAGTGATCTCCAGAAAGAGAGGCAGAGTGGATAATGAAAGGAAGGAAAGATAATGAAGAATTAGTACTATTGACACCCTGAAAAATAAAACCTAGAAAATGATGTAGTTATTGTTCTGGACTTTTAAAAAAGAATACTTCTGCCCCTTTCACCTAGGTAATGGTTCTTGTGTAATTCCATCAACATCATCTTTCTTACTTTCTATAGTTTCATAGCTGAGCTGATATAATTCTCAGTCAGGGGCACTGTTACCCAAAGTGCTGAGAATAAAAAAGCAGGAAGTCATGAAGCTTAGCCATGCGTATCTATGCCATTTTCCCATTGAAAGGAATTCCTGCCTCCTGATTCTTTGACCTCCACAGACACGTTCTGCCACGTGGCATCATACTGAATTACTGTAATTTTCACCTTCTAAACTGTAAACAGAAAGATGCTGTTGTAACAGCTTTCCACTCTTTCGATGCTTGTAGTCTTTTTCTCAAAGTACTCAATAAATGCACTCAACAGAGAGAAGGGAGCTATTTGGTTGTTGCCTTTTGTTTTAAAAAAAATGCTGGAGGGACCATGGGATGGCTCACATAGGATTCTTAGCCTTTCCAGGTCGGTTGTGTTGGGGTCATCAAAAGTGTTTTGAAAGAAGTGGGAGTGGAAATGTGGAATGTGGAAGGGACCTAAGAGGATGGAAAAGTCTCAAACCATAAGGTTTCCTGTTTGGAATAAGTAACCATGGTAACTGGGTGCAATAAAGTTAAGATGCTCCAGCAGTTATCTGCTTCTTCTATCATTTTATCAGTTTTATTGCTCTTTTTCACCTGGCTTGTTTTTATGTTGTTATTTGAAAGAAAAAAAACCACTGAATTGTATTGCTATTAAACAAAAAAGGAACAGTAAAAATAATGCACAAATACATGCTCTCTTGAATGTTGTGATGCTCATGTTGATAGTGTAAACTAATCAAATGACAAAATATATCTTTAAAAATTATTTTGAAAGGGGTTTTGTTTTACAAAAAACTTTAAGGCAAAAATAGAACAGAATTCAATTATGCCTAAACTTTTGTGACACTAAAATAGAATAGAATAGAATAGGATAGAATAGAATAGAATAGAATAGAATAGAATAGAATAGAATAGAATAGAATAGAGCTGGAAGGGACCTTGGAGATTTTCTAGACCAGCCTCTTGCTCAAGCAGGGAAGCCTATACCAGTGGTGGCTAAACTTTTGGGGCTCCTATGCCAAAAATTGCAATCACCCCCACCGCCACCTCCTTACTTGCACTGCACCTCCCAGCTAATTTTCGGCCTGTTTGAGGCCTTTTTCGGCCTGCCAGAGGCTTGAGGGAAGCCTCTGCAGCCTTTGCAGGCTGAAAAATAGGCCTGTTTTGTCACTTCCTGTATTTCTGGAAATACTGGAAGTGACGAAATGGGCCTATTTTTCGGCCTGCAGAGACTGCTGAGGCTTCCCTCAAGCCTCTGGCAGGCTGAAAAAGGCCTCAAACAGGCCGAAAATCATCCAGGAGGTGCGCACATGTACAGTGAGGTAAATTTACCTAGGGCTCGTGGGCCCATACAAATGGCTTTGCATGCCACAGGTTCGCCATCATGGACCTATACCATTTCAGACAAGTGACTGTCTAGTCTCTTCTTAAAAACCTCCACTCAAGTATGACAATGACAATGCACAAATTTGTCCACTACCATTTTTTTACAAGCTAAAAGCAAAAGAGATATTTGTTCTAACAATGGAATATAATTTTAATTGTTTGAACCTAAATGACAACATAATTCAATTACATTACCATTACCCTTCCAAAATGCACACATGTACTCTTTGTGACTATGTACAATTACAATAAATCTCCTTTGAACAGTTATCACCATGTGTATGACTTTCAGCGTATGATCTTTTTTTGTCACCCCAACATTTCATGAATATGAAATATGTTATCTCACTGACACAGTATTTATTTACTTTTATAAATAGCTTTTCTGCTTAAGATGATGTACGGAGTTTTCTTATAGTATCTAGATTTAATAAAACAAGGCAAATGGCAACAACCATTTTTTGCAATTTAGTTTGAAAATAACTTAGAAGAGGAAGTTTATATCCTGTACCCAATAAGGAAAGATGCTATACTTGATCTTAGCCAAACGGCTTTATTGATTTAAAGGCTGCATTGGATTCAGTTCCCAGAGATAAGCTTTGGGCAAAACTAGCAGCCTTTTCTATTAATCAAAAGACTCCTGCTTTTGATTATGAAACTCCATAAAAATAATTCTTGCAAGATGGATGTTTGATTGTCTTTCCGTGTCAGTTGCCACCCAAAAGGGAGTAATATTGTTATATATTGGTACCTCTTATTTTTAACTTTTATATAAAAAATATCCAAGCTTTGGAAAAAGAGTAACTTCTAACTTTTCTTGACTTGAAAGTCTGTAGAGATTCTCAGTCATCCATGGTTGTCCCAAAGGTGTTTTCTTTTTCCAGGAGGCAACGGGAATTTCTTTCATCTTTCTTGAAGACATTTCACTTCTCATCCAAGAAGGTTCTTCAGCTCTGACAGGATAGTGGGGAATGGAAGGATTGATATTCCTTGGAGACAGAGCTGGTAATTTGCATCATTTTAGAGGGTCATTGAAACACTTGGAGGTTTATCTGTGTCCTCGGGGTCACCTGAGTAGTGTTTCTGGTTCCTGTAGTCTGCAATTATTTTCTCTGGAAATCTCTTCCTACTCCCACACCATTCAAATGGTGTTCATCCCAAACTGTATAACTAAAAGTCTGTAGAGATTCTCAGCCATCCAGGTCATGGTTGTCCCAAAGGTGATTTTTTTTCAGGAAGCAACTGGACTTTCTTGTTTTTTCTTTGAAGGCTGTTTTTCTTGACGTTCATTTTAGCGCTCCATGTTGTTGATGCCACAGACATCCTTTCCACTGCACAATTAAGCTTGGGATAGAGGCTTAAAGCCTTGGACTGTACTTCAAGAGAAAGAATCACCATCAACAATTTTAAGACAAAAATATCAGATTTCACTTAAAGGTGTACTAGTTGAATTGGAAAAACAAATTACACTATTGTAGAACAGACCAAAGACCGGGGGGGGGGGGGGGCTATGGGCCCAATAACCATAGCAGAGATCTTGATCTGGAGATTACTTTTCCACCTTTGGTTTCTTGAAGAAAAGAATCAGAAATGTTTATTTATTAGGCCCAATTTAGTTCTGTAGTCTGCAGGAAACATACAGGATCTGCTGCTACAGATATTTCTAGAGCCAAAATAATTACTCTTTTTTTTTCATGATTCCTAGATTTGCTGTTATAAAACCAATGTTATTTTAATTGGGTTAGTCATTTAAGATCTCTATCTGAGTTCTATCCAATGCCTTCTTACACCTGGAGTCAGGACTTCTTATCTTAGATTTTATGCAACTTTGATCAACATTCTTTGCCTTTCTTGACTTGCCTGGTCAACTTTGGTCCTCTGGGATAAATGGCACTAAATTTAATCTTTGATAATGTGACTTTTCAATACAACATTTGGTTCCATAAAATAGCCAACCTTCAATTTAAGCAACATATCTCTCAACATCAATCTCCTTAGCAATCAGAGCACAAATTCTTCTATATTACAGGATAGATATCATTCCTTCTAGCTAATTGGTTAATTAATATCTCATGTGTACCACAACAGAAAACCTTCCACTTGGCAAGGTTTAATATTTTCCATCTCAGTAAAAGAGAAGTAGAACGTCATTCCAGGGGAAGAAAGATGATGTCCCAATCACTTACTGATTCCATTTCATATGTCTTATTGCCTTTCCCATTTTATAAAGTGCTCTGGTTTAATAACCAACTTGTTGTTAGACCGTATTCACCAGTTCATTGTGGGTAAAACTGTGGATAAAGTGCTAGTAGCAATATCTAGAAAGGAAACCAAGTTGTGTAGAATTGTTATAACCAATAGTAAGCAACTCTTCAGCCTTTCAAAATATCAGTCACCTCAACATACCAATTTCTTTCTCACCATGCATACAATTAATCTTAGATCCTTGGGTTTTTCTTTTTTTTACTTTTTTTATTCCTCGTTTTTATTGCTGTTGTCTTCACTCTATATTCTCCTGAACCTGAATTCAAGATATCCAATACTCATCTCTCCCTTCGCAGACATTTCCAAAGCTTCAGATTACTGCTTATAAAGTCAAAGCCCCATCTGTGGGACCTTAGCCCCTGGCTATATAATTCATTCTTCCAGAAGAGAAAACCTTAACATTGCTATATCCCAACACATTAAAATTATCAGAGAAATATTCAAATTTGATGTAAATTGCACAAACCATAAAACACAAATAGCATGCACCTAAGTAAAAGATAGTAAATTGGCTATTGGGATGGCCACAAACCCTATGCAAAGCAATATCTTTTGATATACTAAACTAATTTCTTAATTAAATTACTAATATTCTTTTTAAAAATGCATAATCAATTCAATGGGAAGCTAGCATTCTGTAAGGCAATATTCTAGCCATTGGCATCTTTGTTTCCAAAATAAAATCAAACTTTGGCATACAAATGGTGGAAATCCTACACATTTTTCTTGGACCGGTAAGTCTGAGAAAGTATACATTTGTTTGATATTATTTATTTTTCCTTGTTTCTATATGTTCAAATCATGTAGTTTGAGAGCTGAAATTCACAGCAGAAAATTGCCTTTTTCCTCAGTTTAATGACAAAATGAAATGGAAGTTGTTGTCTCGGAAATGGCACCGCATCACTTACCTGCTTTCTGAAGAAATTGCTTTATAATCACTTAAGGATTTGGCTTGGGTGCTTTCAATTCAGAAAATTTGTTTTTGTGTGCATGTGTGTCTCATTGCAAAGCTGTCTGTATTGGCTCAGGCTATCTAGGGATGCTCAGTTCACCACCCTATGCAAATTATTGCTCGGTTAATTAAGTCTAATGTTTTTACTACTGTATATCATACTCAAAACATGAAATAGGTAGTGGTGATGAATGCTATGGCAAACATATATGGGTTGTAAAAATCCAGATGGCAGCAAAGACAGATCATTGGAATTTTTGCAGTTTAAATTAATTAATTTTTGTAGTTCATATAGGACAACTCTGTGCATATTATTATTATGCAGTAGTGCAGATGGGCGTCTGCAATTGCAAAGTCCAAATCTTTTAGATGTTTGTGTACCAACAACAACATGGCACTGTAGGAGCTCCTTTACAAAGAATGTTCACACCCTTGGTTCCAGCCATCCATTTTCCCCAACCCAATCTTTCCATTCCTATACTAATATTCTTAGTTGGTCTCCCAACTGTAGCTCTCACATGATAGCATGTTCAACATGATCTGGAACATTTAGAACCTCACTCACTGAGTGTAATACTACCTTATACTCTATCGTGAACATTGAAATTCCTGGTGGTGCATTACGTGTTATTGTATTTTTATGGGACAGAGTGTGATATTCAGCACAGAAGGTAAAGGAAATGAAGTTGTAGAATAATGACCTCTGTCTGTTGAGTGTGTCAAAGACTCCCATTAATAGCAACCTCGGGGAAAGAGAGATGACAGAGTTGTACTTACAGCAGGTGTCATTAAGGAACAAGAAAGAGATGTCAATATGCTCAGAGGAAATTCAACATTTGTAGAAGAACAATAAGGAATCTACAGCCTAGAGGTGGTATTCAGCAGGTTCTGACCAGTTCTGGAGAACCGGTAGCAGAAATTTTGAGTAGTTCAGAGAACCAGCAAATACCACCTCTGTTTGGCCCCACCCCCATCTTATCTCTGCCTCCTGAGTCCCCGCTGATTGGCTGGGTCAACTTTTGTTGCCCTACACAGGAGGACAGAGCTGGAAAGCAGGCTAGTGGGATGGGGAGGGAACAGGGATTTTGCAGTAACCTTCCCTCAGGAGTGGAGAGGGAATGGGGATTTTGCAGTAACCTTCCCTCAGGAGTGGAGAGGGAATGGGGATTTTGCAGTATCCTTCCCCTGCCATGCCCACCAAGCCATGCCCACCAAGCCACTCCCACAGAACTGGTAATTTAAAAATTTGAATCCCACTACTACTTAGGAAGTGAATAAGGAGAGTGCTACACCCTATTGTTGAAAGCAGTGATGACCTAGGAATGGTAGCAAAGCTATTGCATTTTTCTCACAGTATATGGCGCAGAGAGAAGTAAACATCAAGACCCATAATGCATCTCCAAATATCTCCATCATCTATTATAGAATGCAAGTTTAGATTACTTGAGATGGATATTTCTGTCAGTTCTGAGAGCCAGATAGGCTTATTTATATCCTACTATTACCATGAGCAGCTAATCTTGGATCCCACAAGAAAAAAAAAAGTACTTTTGCATATCCAATCCTATGGCATCTTATATTTCTAGTTTGCTTCTGGTGATTCGACAGGCAATCTTGTTTTTGTAAGGTTTGCTGCCCAACTGAGGCAAAAGAAAAGGTGAGCTTCAGAATTAACTCATTTGCATAGAAACATTAGTTTCCAGAAATAAGGAAATTAGTCAGCTACTTATGAAATTCAGTGTTTAGAGGTTTTGTTTTATAACAATAATACTTTGATATCTATTTCAAAAGTGATATCTTTGTATTTCATAGGGTCTATAATTTTTCCAATTTATGTTATAAGTCACTTGAGCTAGAGGATATTAATGCTTATATCCCATTTTCTGATACACAGAAGTGCTTTGTACTTCTCATACACTGAGGGATGATTCAAAGGCAATATATTTGTATAAAACAACATTCATAGGGAATCCTATAAGTCTTCCAGACTGTACAGTCCTTGAGCTTTATAAATCCTTACTAGGACCACACCTGGTATTCTGCATCCAGTTTTGGTCACCACATTACAAAAAAAAATATGTTGAGACTTTGGAAAAAGTTCAGAGAAGAGCAGCTAAGATGATTAAAGGCCTGGAGACTAAAACATATGAAAAACGGTTACAGGAATTGGTTATGTCTAGTCTAGTGAAAAGAAGGACTAGGGGGTGATATGATAGCAGTATTCCCATATTGGAGAGGCTGCCACAAAGAAGAGAAGGTCAACCTATTTTCCAAAGCCCCATAATACAAGACAAGAAACAATGGATGGAAATTAAAGGAGGAGAGAAGTAACCTAGAACTAAGGAAAAAATTCCTAAAAATGAGAACAATTAACCAGTGGAAAAAGTTGCCTTCAGAAGTTGTGGATGCTCCATCACTGGAGGTTTTTAAGAAGAAACTTGACAGCCACTTGTCTGGAATAGTATGGAGTCTCCTGCTTGAACAGTGGGTTGGACTAGAAAACCTCCAAAGTTCCTTCCGACTCTGTTATTCTGTTCTTTTCAGAGGTCATGTTCCTTAACCATCCCTAGGATCTCATAGGGCAGGGGTCCCCAATCGCCGGTCCGCGGACTGCACCGGGCCGCTGAACAAGCCTTACCGGGCCGCTGGTTGCTGGGCGCCGCCATCTTTTTTGCAAAAAGCAATTTTTCGTCAAAAAAGATGGCGGCTCCAGTACTTGGTGAGCTTTTCTGCAGAAAGCCATTTACCCGAAAAAGCTCACCTGAAGCGCTGGCGCCGCTTATTTGATTTGAAAATCACTTCCGTGACGCCACCGGAAGTGATTTTTCGCTCAAAAAGATGGCGGCGCCCAGCTGACGCCGAACCGGCCGCGGCCCAGCTGACACCGAACCGGGCGCGGCGTCGAAAAGGTTGGGGATCCCTGTCATAGGGGATTTGTGTGCAATGGTTCTGCACCAGAAGTGCTATTCAGCGGGTTCTCACCAGTTCTGGAGAACCGGTAGCGGAAATTTTGAGTAGTTCAGAGAACCAGCAAATACCACCTCTGACTGGAGATTTTACAGTATCCTTCCTCTGCCACGCCCACCAAGCCACGCCCACAGAACCGGTAGTAAACAAATTTGAATCCTGCCACTCTTCTGTACACTACAGAGCTAGTGAAAGTGCAATACATCAGACTGTCATCATGATTTTCTGGTCTTCATTGGATCAGTTTCTGGGAATGAGAATTACTCATTGCTGTTCAGTGCCTCAGGCAGGTTTAATTGTGAAGGTTGCTGCACTCACAAATAAAACATTAAATTCCCCCAAATGTTGCACCTGCTGTAGACTGAATTAATTTTGTACCACCTAATGAACAAACACTATATGTGATGGTTCATTTAAAAATATTGAAATTTTATTACAGAGACAAGTAACATTAAAATAAACCAAATTAAAATGAAACAGACGTCAATCTGGAAATCAAATAGTGCTTTTTTTGCAATGGAATACTCAAAGTGAGCCAGGTTAATTTTTTGTGTTCTGTTGAGTCAAAAATGGGACATTCTGTCAGTTTTTTGTTTTGAAATCCATCTTCCATATACAACTCCCTTATTCACGTCTAGATTTATAAACCTAGCTGTCATAAAATGGATAAAGTTCACAAGTGGTTATCTTTTCTGCCCCTTTAAATTTCCTATGATGGAAATAGACAGGAGTTTTGCTTTCAAGCACTGCATTGGGTAGGAATAGGTTTCAAACGTTGCAGAGGGTAGAGTCCAATAAGAGTCTCTTTGCCATTCAAATGCATAAAACCCTTTCAACAATTAAGAACCCTGATTTACTAGACTTTTGTGCAAATTCAGCTGAAGGTACATAAAGTTTGAAGGTACATAAAGTTTTTGAAGTCCCTGTGTCTATTGTATGCATCATGTCTAATCAACCACACTGATTCAACTGTACAATAAGGGTCCCCTTGAGTTTCCATCCCTTTCTTAGTTTTAGATAGCACGGAATGTACCTTTCTCAATATATGTGCAAAGTAAGCTGCATGCAGTTTGAATTGAACTATGTGTTATGATTCCAACATCTGTCTTAGTCAAATCCATTGCCATATTTATATCCATATTCCATAATCCATATTTATATTGCTATAAATATGGAATCAGATTCTTTGGATCCAATGTGTATCATTTTATATTGCATTTCAGATGAAGATGAACCAAAGGCCTTGGCTAGTTCTAGTGCAGTTTGGGCTTCATTCAGTAAATGTCCATCCCTGAGCTCATGTCATTATCCAAGCAGCAATAAGAGCATTTATAGTTGTATGTATTTGATGCTTTGGGTTTACATCATTATTCCACTGATCTTTCATATTGTTTTCTCACATCTTCCACTTACATGATAGCATACCTTCCCATGGCACACTATATCATCCTTTTATTTAGCTTCTTTGACAAATTATCACTTACTTCCCTCCTAAGTGTTCATGTACCATATGCCTTTAGTGACATTAACTAACAGTTTTCCTATCAAAATAATGTACCTGTTTGGCAAGTAAATGCTCACCGGTTCTGTTAAGAGCATTGATGGGAAAATGATGGATTCATCCCACCTGCCTAACTGCTAAGGGACAAATGGTTCAGTAGTTCCATGATTGTGGGCTGAAGGGAATTCTATGTACATGAATAGCTTCAAGACATAAGGAATATTTCTTTCTAAAATGCTAACCATATTCCTGAAGATTGATGAGATATGTTGCATAATTTTTGCTTTCAATCCTTCTCTTTGAGCCATCAGAAATAACTATCCAGGCAGAAATAAATCTGAAAGGTTATTTTAGAATGAAGTTATCCTATCTACCTGTTTCCACCACAGCAAAGATGGTTCAAGTTTATTCACTCAGATCTTCCGCTATCTTCAAATGAGTCACCATCTCTGAATTATATTCTCAGATATTATGAGAAGAAATGGTAAGATAGTAATAAAAGAAAAACATTTTTCCATAGGCTTCTCTTGGAATGACAAATATTGATATTTTTGTTGGTCCAGGTCAGTGTTTTCCCTAGCAATCTTTTCTCAGATGTCAGTAAAGAGGAGAAAGAAAGGTGACTGAACTGCTGATAGAATGTGATAGAGAATCACATTCTGCTTATTACATTGTATGTTTACATATATTTTTGACCATCATAAAAATGCCTCATTTTTTTGTATACCCAGCACAGACAAGAAGAGAAGCTGAGAGGTAAATTTAGGAGCCTAGTCTTTAGGCAAAGGGAAGCCATTTTGTTTGGATGCTTGATTAGAAGTTTCAATGCATATGTTGATTTGCTATTCGGTCAATGATTTACACACATTTTTTTTTCATCCTAAAATTTAGCCTTTGCCTTCTCTTCTTCTATTTTGATATATTCTAACAAGAAATAAACATCTTGTATTTTTAGCTAGACATTTGACATTCAACAGAATCATTACCTGAAATAGTCTTTTCAGATAATCCACCGAGAACAATATACTTTGTGAAATGTCTCATTATTATTTTTTTGCTGCTAATGCATTTTATTATGCAAACAATTTTAAAATGGCTGCAACAAAGCAAGAGTACATTAGACCTAAGGAAATTAGCTTTCGATTGTTATTTTGTGTATTATTATTTTTCAGGTTTTTTTTAGGATTACTATTTTACTTTTGAGTGCTGCACTAAATGATAAATGGAATAAAGGCTAATTTCTACCTTTTAGAATCAAACTAAAAGCCACCTTCAAATCGATAAAGGTGCATAAATAGATCCACAGGAGCAGTTGGAATATTTTTCAATCAAATATTGTAGAATCATATTTTGAACTGGCTTGTTCCACAAAAAAGGGTGCTTTTTGTTTTTTGTTTTTGTTTTTTTAGTGTCCACTAAATTGGATGTTTGGCAGATAATTTTTTTGGTATGCTCAATAAGCTAACTGGATAGAAATATTCTGAGTGTAATTTGTCTCCTTTTTTAAAAGTGGGGATGGTTATAGAGTGTTTCCAATCGTTAGGCAACTGAATAGCTTGATACATATGGCGAAAAGAGATGCTAAATTTAGTGGAGGGAGCCGCTTGAATTGAGAAGTTCTGCCAGAATTAAATCTTCTCTGGTGGTTTTTTTTTTTTCTTTTCATTTGTGTATCTGAGAGTTCTGAATCTCTGAGGCAATAAAAGAGGAGGGCCAGTTAGGGAGCTGTGGTGCTAGCTCGTTATATGGCAAATCAAATATTTAAGAGAAGTAGTTAGTTACAGTCCTATGGTCGTTGCATGTTTCCGTAGGTTTTTCCCAATTTTGCCTTTTGTGTGTCTTTCTTTAAAGTTTTAAAGACATGTCTGCATCTTTAATATCTCTATTGGCCCTTTATTGATTCAGGAAATAAATCTGGTGGCTTTGGATTTACAATTCCTAATATCAATGAAGATGCATTCTGTTTTCCATCAACCATAGTTATTCTATTGTATGGGAGGTACCCCATACACCTTAAGGATTAGAAGCAGGGGTGGGCTGCTGGGGGTTCGCAGGGGTTTGGGAGAGCCCCTAGCTAAGATTCTGTGCAGTTTGGAGAACCCCCCAATCCTACTCCTGGGTGGCCCCTCCCACCCTGCCCCTCCTCGCCCCTCCCCACGCAGCCCATTTTGGATGCAGGTAAGTGCATGGCATGCGTGGAGGCTCAGGGAGGGTGAAAAATGGTCCTCCTGGAAGTTCGGGATGGGCAGAAATGGGACCATTTCTGGCTTCCAGAGAGCCTCCAGAGCCCGGGAATTAATAATTTTGCCCTCCTGGAGGCTCGAGGAAAGCCTCCGGAGCCCAGGGAGAACAAACCCCTCCCCACTGTGATGCAGGAAGTTGACTAGGCCACACCCACCATGGCTACGCCCACCCAGAAACTGGGCAGAGAACCCACTGCTAAAATTTTTGAAGCCCACCCTGACTAGAAGCTCTATTGCTCCTAAGGCCTGTGGATGGGGAAGAAGAAGGCTGGGTCACTGGACACTGGATGAAACAGGTGCCAGACAGGGGTGGGATTCTACCAGTTTGCACCTATTCGCTAGAACCAGTTGTTAACATTCTAAACAGTTTGGAGAACCGGTTGTTAGAAGAAATTACTGGCCTAATCCTGTAAGGAAGGCAGGAAGGAAACATTCTGGTGTTGCTTACAGAAACTGCCTCTCCGTTAACCCTTATTACAATTTTGGCAGAACTAGACTTCCTGTCTCAGGAACTTCTCTGGAGTTTTTTTCCCCCTCCTTTCTTGGTACTTTGCTTGTGTGGACTATTCAAAGTTACAATGGCACTGAAAAAAGTGAACATTTTTTAACACTAACAATTGTTGCAGCATCCCCACAGTCATGAGAGGCCAGGCGAGGAGATGAGTGCCTCGATGTGAGTGATATTGAGTTGGCCACGCCCAGCCAATAACATGACCAAGCCACACCCACCAACTAAACCACGCCCACAGAACCAGTTGTTAAAAAATTTGAATCCCACCCCTGGTGCCAGCATGCTGTATGGGTCAACAGGAATTTTAGAGGATGCAATGTTCAGTTCTGGTAGCTTAAGGTTACCTGCTAATGAATTGTACAGAGTAGTTGAGGGTAGAAATCTGGTTGTAGCAGCTTTATATCTTTTACCCTTTGGAATACAATGTGGTACTGATATCTTGAAGGTTAGTTAAAATATTTTTTTTACTGCAATTTCTTCTGGAAGAGCCTTTGGAGATAAAAGAGTTAAAGTCTCAAAGATCATCTTGGCTGACATTTCTTATCTGTTGGTTTGGAGTTAATAGCAACTGTTTTTAGTTTTTGATCCCTGTTTGGGGATAATAGTTTTTAATAGATAGTCATGGTTTGATGTTCAGGTCACAGAAAAATGACATTGAGAAATTAAAAAAAAAAGATTCCAAATGTTTTCTTATTTTAAACATGCAAATAATATTTGGATTTTTTAATAATTATTACTTATTTTGTAATTATTTTGTAATTATTTTGTTCTGTATCCAGACGAAAGGCTTGGGCGGCATTCAAGATTGTCCAACTAAACGTGAGATGTTACTGTACAAAATGGCTGGTAAAACAGATGGCTTGCATGTAATCTATCCGGAGTAATTAAAGATGCTATTTCTGATAGATGAAATAATTAGGGACACTTGAAGAACATAAGCCAAAGAAATGTCAACTGCACTACTCAAGTCACAGACATTTGAGGTGTGAGTTTCGGATAAACACATAGCTAAGAGGCTGGCATGATGGAAGTTTGTACAAATTGTCACTGTCTTAGTTATTCAGTTGCAATTTTGAATTAGCAGATGTATTTTGAGGGGAGCTAGACTCCTGGTATTATTTTGTGCATTATTTAACATCACATTTTCAAAGACCATGTGGACCAGCAGCTTAAACTGGTTTTGTAGTAACTGTGGTAGTACATGTTTTTGTAGTAACTTTTGTAGTACTGTGGTCTGCTGAGAAAAAGAGGTTTTTTTCATCTTAATTTGTTTCAAAGTTGAGCCAAGTGGGCGCATGTTGTTTTCTTTTTCTTCCATATCAGGACAGATAACCAGACAAGCCCAAGGTATGGCATTTAAAAGAATCTGGTAAATAAAAGATTAAAGAGCAACTGAGAAGCAGAGTACAAAAATTGTGCACTAATAATGTTAAACAGAAACAAAGCATTAGCCTTGCCATCTTGAAACAATGAGGATATTTCAATTTAAATACAATTTAAGTACAAAGCCATGATACATCACATCTTCAGTTCCTGTGACCATATATGTTAAAATCGTTTCCTTGCCCTTTTTTCTTTTTATATCTTTTTCTAGTTTTATTAGTTTATAATATGACATACAAAAAGAATACAAAAGCAAATATTAGGGAAATTAGGAAAGGAAAAAGGGAAGTGGACAGTGGGGGAAAGCAAGGAAAAAAGGGGGAAAAAGGCATTGACTTCTGACTCCTTTGGTGCAGTAAAATAAGGCATTAACATCTCCCCTCAACTTTTTACTTTTTCATAATAATAGACACTAGCCATTTCTATAACAACAAATCTAACTGGTAAAACCCAAAATCACAGTTTCATTTTTTTCCACCTCAAGCACAAAGTCCATAAGTGGTTTCCAAGTAGAAATGAAAGTGTTTGTATTTTTTGTTTGTTCGATCAAAGCAGTCAATTTAGCCATTTCTGCTAACTCCATCAGTTTTTGTAGCCATTTGTCCATTGTGGGGATTGAGGTGACCCTAACCCTAACCCTAACCCTTGCCCTTTTTTCATTTAACGTATGGCAATAAATGGTTCAAGCTCAGCCTAAAATGAATTTCAATCCCCTTCTCATTGAACCACACAGCTTAATTGTCCTGGCTATTTTTTTTATGATGACACCATTATCCTTACTTTACACAAATAGACTTTCATTGAGTATCCTAGTGTTAGCTGAATGTTGCCATACTAAAGGATTGGAAATAAAAGGCAGGTTCTGCTTTTTTATGAAGAGATACTCTCGGTGTAAATGGAATATCACTGGTTTCCCAGCTAAGTGAGCCAAGGTCTTTAACTAGCTAGGCATCTGTTTCTAGCCTTCTACTTCCTGAATATGTCAAATCCATAAGCGATCGTCCTCACTCCAAAAGCCACTAATGCAATTATTAGACTTGATACTTATGGTGGGAATAATCCAGAACTGTTGCCATTAAATTATTTAACACTCAAATGTTTAGGCTTTTATTATTTGGCATTTGATTCCATGCTTATCATGATACATCACCCTTGGAATTCATCCAGTTGTCCTTTCTACAGGAGGCGCTAAGACTAACTCTTACCCTTCTACAGGCTACATGAATATAACATCCCCAATCTTCCTTTTTAATTTGTTTTCATTGTGCCTTGTTTCATTTTCTTTTGGAGATCTTTGATTATCAATAATAAAGTAAATGCTGCGCTAAATAATTTCTAATATGTTCTGCCACCTACTCAAAATATATTTTAAATCTGTTCCTTGATGCTATGATATTTTCTTTGATTAAAAACAATGAAGGTGATCATGACTCTAGGAAAGGATATTAATACATTTAAATGCAACTTTCTTGATTTAAATCCTTATCCCGAAAGCTGTGATTTGCAAGCATGGTGCAACCCATTGCAGTAACCATTGGGTACTAACAAATTGCTTGATGTTCTTCAACGATAATAGGATTGCAGAGCCCATATAAAATTTTGGGATCGTGAAGAGGGTGCTGAAAATTCTCAGGGGGATAAGAATCCCTTCAATTCCACAAAATGGGGAAAAAGAAAATGCTAGCATGTGTATTTTCCTACCTATACAAATAAAGGAAACAAAATTAAAAAGACAGAGGAGGCTTATAAGAGAATCAAAATAGTTCAGGTCTGTCTCAACCAAAGTGGGATTAGAATGATAGGGTGAATTGTTTGCTTACATGCAGGGGAAGTGGTGGTGAGGGAAACCTGAACAGTTGTTGTGTAGGAGGACATGTTGAGCCATCAACTCACCTTCCTTCTTTGAAGACTTATGAACAAAATTCTACATCTGCTGAAGCCTATGAGCTGGGAAGCAATGTGAGGTTAATCTTCCCGCCTATAGAGAAATAAATTGTCTGCAACCTCTGTGGAGCTTCATTGTTGTAAATGGAAATGTTGTGTGCACTCTTCCCTTGTATGATTTCAGATCATGGCTGATCTTGAAATAAATCATGGCATGAGAACACCGCAATCTAAAGCTGGTCCTGGAGGAATAAAAATAACTCATGGCACAGGGACCATAGCGATTTAAACAGTAACAACATGGTTGTTAGAATCGTGGACCATCCACAACTATAGGAGGCAAGCCATTCCATGGATTAATTGTTCTCACTGTCAGGAAATTTCTCCTTAGTTCCAAGTTGGATCTCTCTTTAACTAGTTTCTACCCATTCCTTCAGATGCTTAGAAAATAAGTTGACCTCCGCTTCTCTGTGATACCTCTCCGGAATACAATTATCATGTCACCCCCAATCCATCTTTTTTATAGCTTAGGCATACCTAGTTCCCTTAACTGTTCCAGGTATGATTTAGCCTGCAGACCCCCTCAACAAAAAGATGTTGAGACTCTGGAAAAAGTACAGAGAAGAGCAACCAGGATGATTAGGGGACTGGAGAATGAAACATACGATGAACGGTTGCAGGAACTGGGCTTGGCTAGTCTAGAAAAGAGAAGGACCAGGGGAGACATGATAGCAGTCTTCCAATATTTGAGGGGCTGCCACAGAGAGGAAGGGGTCAAGGTATTTTCTAAAGCTCCTGTAGGCCAGACAAGGAATAATGGATGGAAACTGAACAAGGAGAGATTTAACCAGGAAATAAGAAGAAATTTTCTGACAGTGAGAAAAATCAACCAATGAAACAGCTTGCCCTCAGAAGTTGTGGGAGCATCATCACTGGAGGCTTTCAAGAAGAGATTGGACTCCCATCTGTCAGAAATGGTGTAGGGTCTCCTGCTTGGGTGGGGGGTTGGACTAGATGACCTTCAAGGTCCCTGCCAACTCTGATTATCTGTTATCTGTTATCATCTTTGTTGCTCTTCTCTGCACACTTTCTTGGGGCTCAGCATCGTGACCAAAACTGGAGGAAGTATTCCAGCTGTAGCCTCACTAGTGCAGTATAAAGCAGTACTATCATTTCTTGTGACTGTACATGGGATCCCTTCTAACTTATTTATGCTAATTTCTGATCCATGAATAACTTAATAATGGTAAAACTCTAAGATATATTGCCATAGTTAGCATTCCATGCATTTCCCCAAAGCAACATTTTCAAGGAAACTCCGGAATGCTGAGCTGAGCATATCTTCCATGTATTTGCAACCATTATCATTTAATTTTATGTTATTCTCCCCTCAAGTCATTGCTGTCCCAAGTAAAATACAGAATCAATTTTGATAAATGGACTCCTGTTAAAATTGAATGGGTGCAAGGAAACACGTTGATGTCATAAGAACTTTCACTTGGTTCAAAAGTTGCTTTGGGGATGTGGGGGAGATATGGAATATGTAGTTGAACTTATGTAAGGTTTGTATGTATGTGGGAGTGGAATATGTATTTTAACCAGTGGTGGGATTCAAATTTTTTTTACTACCGGTTCTGTGGGCATGGCTTGGTGGGCATGGCTTAGTGAGTGTGGCATGGGAAGGATACTGTAAAATCTCCATTCCCTCCCCACCCCAGTAACCTACTTTCCAGCTCCATTCTCCTGTGCAGGGCAACAAAAGAAGACCCAGCTGATCAGCTGGGATTCAGGAGGCAGAGAATAAATGGGGGCAGGGCCAGTCATAAAGTGGTATTTGCCAGTTCTCCGAACTACTCAAAATTTCCGCTACTGGTTCTCCAGAACTGGTCAGAACCTGCTGAATACCACCTCTGACTTTAACTTACATAAAAATAATTTGCAACAAAATGTTACAGCATACCATGCGAACTGGACATGTAAAGCTTTGATTACAAATCTTAAACCTGAGAGATTGGTTTGCTCAAAAAGTCAACTTTCACTAAAAGTGTTCATCTCTGTTGTCCTTCATTATAGTTGTAACATCCTGTGGGCACCTAGCTGGCTATGTTGGGAACAGGATACTGGATAGGCAGACCTGAGGCCTGAACTAGGACTTTTCTCATGATTATTTTGTTCCCCAAAATGACATCAGAGCTGCTTAGAGATTCTGTTTCCATATTGCATGTTTTTATATTTTACAAAAAAACTTCACAGCATGTGATTTTTAAAAGGTCAATGTTTTCCCGATTTGTTGTCTAGGGCTTTTCACAGAAGTTAGTTTACATTTTTAAGACAAAAAATGAATAGTTGGATTCTGTTGCTATTCCTTCCCTCCACCCTACAAATGGCAGTATTTTTTAAAATTAACATTTTTCCTCCCATGTTACATTATTTCTATTACTCTATCAAATTTGTAGAATTTTCAAAATTGTGGAATTTTACTTCAGTTGTTATATGGAAAAGTGACAGAAGCTGAATATTAAAGATTAAATAGTGTGTGATAATTAAAACTGAGGTACATTGGGAAGAGTTTTTCCTTACCTTTATAAACTAGTATCCTTGCAGTCTTTCATGTTATGCAATTCTCCATCCTAATCAGAATTTTATTTCTCTCCCTTGGAATCTCTCCTTGAAATTATTATTTTATTAAAAGACTTAATAGACTTAGATCATAATCACAAGCATCTCTTTCAAAAGGTATGCTTTGTGTGTGAGTATGATTTTTTTTTACTTGTATATCTCTCTTCTGTAAAGTTATTAATTTGCCATAGGGCAAATAACTGGCACAGGATTGGGCACTGTGTCGTTCCAGGACAAACTCTGTATCAATGTAAAAGCAGTGCATGAAAATAGATCAGGCACTGATATCCTGGTACACATTTAATCAGTTTGATGAAGTCTTGGCTTGTCACTGATATCCTGTATCTTTACTTGAGAGAATGAGAAGTAGAGAAAGTTACATACCTATCAACCTTTTATGATATTCCAGAGAAGAAACACCAACTATGAATTCTAACCCTAACTTTATTGCAAGATTACAGCAACAGACTCTTGCAAATCTGAAAATACCTCGTTTTTTCTCTCCTTTAACTCTCCCAAAATCTAGGCAAGATCTCTTGTAAAATGTTTTTTCCACCTCCATCCTTCCTTCAGATTCAGATTTCATTTATCAGATCATTGCAGAGGTTAAAGATTTTCCTCCTGTCTCCCAAAGCCATACCCAAACACCATTATAACCACATACCATTACAATACCACAACATTGTTCCAAGTACACAATTATTTCAGTCATCTGCCAATAAATCTGGATTTCATTCAATAGGTCTGTGAAAAAAAACATACAATCTTGATCATTTCAATTGGACAAGAAGTCATTTAAAAATACTATTCTCCCTACTAATAATAATAAAAAAAGTCTAAAATTCTGTTCAAGACATTTTTCCATCTTTACAAAATCATTCTGGTTTTGGTAAGATCAAAGGTTTGGGGATTTTTTTCTTCCTATTTCAATAAGCAATTTGTACAATAAAGGAGATGGTTGGAATGAAAATGAACACTGGCCTTTTGGTGTGGTATTTTACAGCAAAAAGGTATTTATCACAGAGGGGAAAAATCAATATTTACATGCAGAAATGTCAAATAAAATATTTAAAATGCATAAGGAAAGCAGGGAAGAAGCATCACATACTATAGACATCTTTACACATAAATCCAGATGGGAGTGAATGAGCTGAAATCCAACTAAATAAAATGTTCTTCATAATAAATAACCTATAATTAGACAAAGCCCGGGTGGCAAAGCACATCATTTTAAATTACTGAGCAAATTATAAACTTTTTAAAAAATCCTCTAAGCTCTATTATTTGTATTTGTTTGTCATTCATCTAGCACCCAAGGAGAGGGGAAATATAAATCAAGTCACTAAAGCAAGCTTCCCATGTATTACTTTTTGCCACGTTCATTCTTGGTAAGAATTATTTCAACTTACTATAAGAGACATTTTCAGATGGCTGCTCACATGGCTGAAAATAAATGTACAGCTTAGTTGCATAATCAGTCAGATATTCAGGCTGCATTTGGCATTTTTATCTAACTAGCTAATCCTTCTGAAAGACCTAGGATAAGCAGATGTTGTGTGATGGTGTCAGAGGTATGGTCACAGAATATTGGTGGTTCAAGTAAAGTTTCCTTCTGCAATTTCTGACTGTGATTTTGTCAATGCCGATGGTATTCAAGTGATGTTCTAGATTCTGCGGTGGCACCAAGGGGCCTATTTCTATTGGTACCTTTTTCGCTTTCTTTTACCCTAGCCATTCCACTTGGGTTTGCAGGTCGATTTTCTCCAGTTCTTTCATTTTCTATTCTGCTCTTTCCCAGATACTGTCATATCCCTCTTTTTATTTTTTATTTTTTGTCTTTCTTCTCAACGATTGTTAAATCTGGGGTATTACATGGCAGATGCCTACCCATTAGAAGTCTACAGTCCTAAAGACCTTCAGCTTCTTCATTTTCTGTTACTTTATTTTGCGTTGCCATTAGTTTTTGCTGGCAGGCAAATGTTGTTTCTTGCAGATACTCCACTACATCATTATACGTACTTTGTCATGCCATTGTTTGTAGTCAGTCTGTGCAATCTTCTTGTAGCAGCTAACTAGCTGGTCCACTGTTTGTTCAGTTTCTTTGCAGAGAGTCTGTTTGATGTCTCTTTCTGTCTTCTCAATTCTGGCTTTGCATGCATTTGTTTTAAGGCTTGGTTTTCTGTAGCCAGAATTAGCCTCTCTGTCTCTTTCTTCAAAGTTCCTGCTTTTAGCTATTAACAGGTTTTGTTATTTTCTGCTTTCCTTATTCTCTCTCTCCCTCTCTCTCTCTCTATCCCCCTCCCTCCCTCTCTCTCTCTCTCCACATGTGTGTGTGTGTGTGTATGTGTGTGTGTGTGTGTGCATGTTTATGTGTGTAAATGCTGGCTGTGTCATTCTTTGCATTACCATATTCTTTTGTATTCTTCATTTGGTCTTTCTTGTAAGGCTTTCTTGCACCGAGTAAGTCTTCATGCTGTATCATCATCACCACCAGCACCACCATGATGTTAATTGTTAATGATATATGGAATAAAGGTTTAAAGTTTACATTAAGCTATAATTTAAAAGATAACATTTCTAAAATGATGTATCGTTGGTATTTATCTCCAGATAAATTGTCAAGAATGTACAAAGATACCTCAAATGAATGTTGGAAATGTAATCATAAAGAAGGGATTTTTTTTATCATCTATGTTCGACATGTGATAAAGCAAAGAAATAGTGGAGTAGGATTCATATCCCAATGCAGAAAATTCTTTTTTTTTTTTTTTTTTGGAAAACAATTTTATTAGTTTTTAAAGACAAACAAAACAAACAAAACATAAAAACATCCAGCTTTCTTTCATAAATATACAAACAGTGTGTCGGTTGGTTTACCAGTTTTTGTGCATTCATTTCGTAGTCTCAATTACAGTTACATTACATAATAACTCATATTATCAATCAGAAATTATATACCCTAGTATCACTATTAAACAATCATTTGACTATGATTTTATTCATTCATACTTTGCGAGATAACTATAATTTACTTAATTTATTTTATAACAAATCATATAATCATACCAAATCTATCCTGAAGACATTTTATAGATGTGATATCAAATAAAAAAGAAAAAAAATATCTCTTTATATATTCATTATTATCTAATAGAAAATTCTTAAAGTGAATATAGAAAAAAAAACTCAAGAGACTTTTCTTTTGGGTTTAATGGAACAAGACTTGGAACTTTGATGTTATATATGCTGACGGCAGTAAGACTACTCTACCCACAGAAATGGAAGGTCACCTCCACCCCCACAATGGATGAATGGCAGCAAAAACTGATGGAGTTAGCAGAGATGACTAAATTGACAGCTCTGATTCAAGGAAAAAACACCAACACCTTTACTTCAACTTGGAAACCACTTCTGCACTTTGTGCTTGAGGTGGAAAAAGATGAAACTTTGACCTTGGGTTTTACCGATTAGATAGATTTGTTATTACAGAAAGGGCTAATTTCTATTATTATGAAAAAGTAAAAAGTTGAGTGTAGATCTTAATGCTTTATTCAATTGCACCAAAAGAGTCGTAAGTCAATGCCTTCCCCCCTTTCTTTCCCTCAGTGTTTACTTCCTTTTTTCCCTTCCTTTCCTATTTTTCCTAATATTTGCTTTTGTATTCTCTTTGAATGTTATATTATAAACTAATAAAACCATATACTGTTGGTAAAAATGGGTTTTTTTACACATATTATGGGGTATAATAATATGTGCTTGTTAGCTAGTGACAGTTATCTATAACATAGTGTACTTAGACTTCTTTAAGACACTTGACAAATTAGATCACATTGAGATTGAAAGAAAATTCTGCAGGTCCCCATATATAGAAGACCTATGTGACTTTTCACCAAAAAGGTAACATCAGAATGGTCCAACTTGGGCAGTCTTAATATTCTTAGACGTGGAAAAAGCTTTTGACAACCTAAACTGGACTTTCTTGTTTAGACTTTTGGAGAAAATGGATTTTGTACAGCAATTTATTCAAGGTGTTAGATTGATTTATACATCCCAATATGTACATATCATTATGAATGGTGAATAGATTAAAACATGTGAGATTCAAAAAGGTACAACCGGTTCTGTGGACATGGCTAGATGAGCATGGCTTGGTGGGCATGGCCATGTGACTGGGTGGGTGTGGCTTCTTCTTCTTTTTTTGCAGCACACCTCCCCTATTTGGGGGGTTTTTAGCCCTCAGGAAAGCCTCCTGGGGGCCATTTTTGCTCCCAGGGAGCTTCCCTGGGGCCCAGGAAGGCAAAAAATGGAGCACGGGAGGGGGCAGGGGTGGTGGTGCGCTTCCCCCATCTATTTTTTTTTTGCCTTCCTGAGCCTCAGGGAAGCCTCCTGGGCAAAGCAGTAAGACAGCGAGGGAAATCCCGGCACAGCTGATCATAGGAACAGCTGATCATCGGGAGGGAAAAAATAGCTTAAGGAGTGACTGGGCGGTGAAGAATGCAGTCAGCGATGTCAGGCATGCACGTGATGTTGCACATGCATGATAAGGACTGACTGGACTTCCGGTTTGCAAGGTTTCGGCGGCGGCAGGGATTCGCGATACTGCGCGATCCCTGCTGCGTTCGCCGCCAAGGTTCCCCCGATCCGTTTGGATCTGGGGGATATAGCTGCCCCGTAGAGGCAGCTGAAGACAGGGGGAATCAGGACAGGGGCTTGGGGGTGTCGCAGACCCCCTCCCCAGCCAGCAAAACCCCCTTTTCCCAAGGCGGAGGAACGGTGGTCAGCAATGGCCACCACGAAGAAATCTGCAGCCGGACAAGCAGGTGCAGGAGGGAGAAAGTTGGAAGAATTATGAAAGCTGCTTTCAACCGGGACAAGGCAAGAGAAAGTGACCTGGAATCTTGAAGGCTGCTAAGTATATATTGTTTCTAGTGAGAGTTACAAGCTGCGAATATCCTAAAAGGGAAAGGTTTTTTTTTTTTCTTTTCGTTTCACTCTCCTTCCTAACGTGACAGCGGATGGAAAAAATATTTTTGGCTGTGAGTGGGAAGGGAGAGGAAAAAAAAAATTGGAGCAAAATTTGAAAATAAGGAGAAGATTGCCTAGAACTTTAAAGAGTTACTAAACATCAATAAGGCTTCTAAAAGATATATTTTAAAGGGAACTTTGTGATTAAACTTTAACCCCAGAAAGAGAAAGTGAAGAAACAGTTTGTTTAGATTGTTTGGTGATTTTGGAACTTCTGAGAATTATTTCTGATTAAAAGCACTTGGGTGGTTGTTTGGAAAAACTTTTTCTCTACACAATGGCATCACTTGTGGATGGACTGAAACTTGTATACCAAAAATATGAAAAAGAAAAGCAAGAAGGGAAAGATGTCCTTGGCACTCTTTTTCAATTTTTAGAAATGGCGGTTTATACTTATGTAAAGCTGAATGAGCAACAGGATGATGGGGACAAAGAAGAAGCCATCTTTGATGAACAAATAACTTTGGTCGGAGAAGGAAAAAAGAAAGAGAAAAAGGAAAAGAAGACTTTAAGATCTGGAAAAACAACCCAAAAAGAGAAGAATAAGGTGAAAGGGGGACATTATGTTAGGAAACAACAGAAAGGGGGAAAGCAGAATAAAAGGGAGGTGGAGAGACAAGGGGGTAAAGAGGACAAGGAGAAGAAGAAGCAAGGGAGAAAGGAAGGGATGAGAAGCCTTAGTGGTGGGGAGCAAGATGTGAAGAAGCAAAAGTTTTTTAGAGATAATGGATAAATTTTATTGTAAAAGGGATTCTAGAAAGGTACATAAGATTGCATTTCTATATTTGTATTTAGAAATAACCATAGAAAATTGGAAATAATATGTAATTTAAAATGTGATAAAATACTTAGTATAAACTAGTGACATTTTTGTTAAGAAAAAGGGAGTACTGTAATGAAATATGATTTAAGATATGTGATGTGGGGGAATAATTTTGGAAAGCATAAGTGTTCCCACAAAGGCATGATATTTAATTGAAATGAGTAAAATGTTTAAGATATAAATGATTGTTAATATTAATGATTAGACTATGTTATCCTAGTGAAACTTTTTGTGAAATGAGAGATTTGAAGCAGAAGAAGGAGGAACATCATAATGAAATAATGAGCTAAAATATGTGATGTGGGGGGAGAATAACTATGGAAAATAGGTGCTCCCATAAAAGTATGTGATTTAACTGAAAAGTAATGTGTTAAATGTTTAAGATATAAATGAATATCAATATTAATGAATAGATTTGTATTGGTTTTGATAATATAGTATAATTTTAGAATGTACCAGACAGAATCCCAATGTAAGTTATGTGTTTTATATTAAGTATTATAAATATGGGGGAAAGAGTTAAAGGCATCATACTCCATTTAGTGTACAGGAGAAGTTTTTTTTTCAAAGAAGAAAGATAAATGGATAGCTGGAAATAGAACAGACAAAGAATAATAAATATTATGATTCGAATTGAGAGGAGATAAATAAAATAAAACTGAGAAAATTTAAAAGAGAGGAGAAGTTATATAGAAAATTGAAAATGTTAATAAGATATGAAATGGTATGTAAAATGAATATGAATTTGAATTTGTGTCTGTACCAAGAGTTTTAACCCGGGACCAAGCAACTTTCAGAAAAGAGATTTTTTTATGTTTTTATGTTTTGTGTTTTTGTGTATTTATGTTTTGTATGTCTTTAAAAATTAATAAAATTTGTTCAAAAAAAAAAAAAAAGGACTGACTGGTGGGGGGCGAGGGGGGGCGAGGGGCAGGGCCAGCCAGGGGCACAATTTGCCGGTTCTCCGAACTGCCCAGAATCATAACAACTGGTTCTATAGAACTGGTCCAAACTGGTAGAATCCCACCCCTGGTTATAATATAATGTTAGAGCAATGGGAAAATAAGTGGACTAAAGGATGCATGTAGCACCATAAAGAAAGTATAAAACATATTTTTAAAACTACAAACAATGCAGAGACAAAGTAAATATCTTTTACCCAACATGGAAGTGAATATGGCATGAGGAATCAAACAACACTGTGTTGGTGAAAATGGGAACTATAAGCAGAAATAGAGATGCTTTGATATGAAAATTGTAGAAATATAGCTAGAATTGTTCATAATTACCTTTTCTTCTTGTATTCTACCAGAAGAAAACACACATACAAACCGCTATCTACATGGACTCTCACACCACCACCCAGCACAGATCAATTCTGTAGCCAAGACACTCATCTCCAGAAAAAATGCTTAGCCGATGAACAACACCTAAAAACCAAACTACACACTCTCACTAATGTTCTAACAGCCAATGGATTCCAAAGAAAGAAGATTACCCACCTAATCCAAAAAGAAACCCCAACCAAAATCCAAGACAGAAATCAAGAGAACGGCAAAGCCCTCCTCCCATATATAAAAGGCACTACAGACAAAATCAGCAAGATCCTCCAAAAACACAACATTAAGACAGAATTCTGCACAAACAGAAAAATATCCACTATCCTAAGAAACCCTAAAGACAGAATCGAGTTAGAAAACCAAGGAGTATACAAAATCCCATGCACCGCCTTCCCCACCACATACATCAGACAAACCAACAGAAGAATAAGTGCATGCATTGAAGAACACAAGAACTCAATCAAAAAAGAAGAACCGACCTCTTGTTGGTGGTCCAACACTTCAAAGCCACAGGACATGAGATTGACTTTTAAAATACCAGAACTATCACCAAAACTGAACACTTCAACAACAGAATGATCAGAGAAGCCATAGAGATAGAAAAACGCCCACACAGCATGAATAAACGAGATGATACCTCCCGCCTACCAGCCATTTGGAAACCTGCCCTCACTAACAAACGAGTACCTAACATGAAGAATGACACCAGACCCACACCCACGAGGGCCACACAAGATGCTACCACCACACCTCCACATAGAAAGCAGACTCACACCCACACAGATGATGAGACATGACCACGGACCAGAAGCCGTACCACAGCTGCATCACTACCCACTTCAAACCCCTCCGACCCATACATGAAGCGAACGGACGGCCACCATGAAGATGTGGCACGACCACAAACGCGAAGCCAAACAACAGAACCAAAGCTCACCACCTCAAATCCCCCAGCAACTAAGACTAACCTGAGCACAACCAAGCCCCCACCTGAACAGAACACACCCCAGCCAATCAGAACACAGCAAACTCCCAACCAATCAGAACACACCCCCACCCAATCAGAACACAGCCAAGCCCCCACCCAATCAAGTCACACCCCACTAACAATTAAAAGGAAGAAGCAGCTGCAAGCTCACATTACTCCGAGAAGCACAAAGCCGAAGACACAAGCCTGAAGATGATGAATAAGATTTCGTCGAAACGTCAGCAAGATACTTCCAATTTTATGCGGGAGAAAACCCGAATAACCAAAGATCCACATACAAATACCTGCGAAAACCTCAGAAAACAAATACACACACACACACACACACACACACCAGAAATAATGAACACTTTGTTGTAATTACCATAATCTAGGACTAGCCCTCCCCCCCAAACAAAATAGTGGATACAAAATTAGGTTTCCAAGCCAGTTATACAAGGAAATGTAAATGAATTTTAACTGAATTTTAAGTTTTGGATCTTTATTTCTTTGCTTTAATGTTTTATATGATATTTTTATTGAATGACTGTAAGCTACCTAGAGTCTTCTTGGCAAGATAGGTGGCATAAAAGTTTAATAACTAAATAACATGAAATGTACCAAAGTATCTATAAACAGAGCCCCAGTGGCCTCTCAAAATTCTTCACCAGCTCTGTGGGATAAAGAAATCGGGGAAGAGCAAATCAATGCATTTCTCTATTCAAAGGGAATTGAATAAGGCCATTATTAGCATTGGGAGTTTTGCACATTCTGTGAAAACAGCCATAGCTTTGTTAGTATTTTGTATTATCCATAAATGCTTCTAACCTAATGTTGCTTCAAGACATATTCAAGAGATATGCATGAGGATGATAGAAATTACTAACTCAAGTAAGAGTAGACAATACTCCCCTTTTATGACCCTATTTAGACAAAATTGTGCAGTGGTTTTTTTTGTCTTTGTGGACTTTTTATTCTGTGCAGTACTGATACATACCATACAACAATGGACAATCTGGCTTCTACAGCCAGTATGCAAAAAAGACAAGAGCACTGGTGCTATATTAAAATAGCTAGAAAATCTGCAACGTATGACTCATATAGGATGTTCTCTTCTTATTGTTGATGTAAAGGTAAATGCCACTCTGCATGCCAATGAGGTGACTGATAATACATATGTCATCCTTACATAATTTCTGCTCTGTGTGCCTTCACAAAGGTGAGGTAAATTTTAATAACCGTTTTAAGAGAACTGATACCTCAATCTGATATTCACTGCTATTTGATCTGGGCTTTTGATACTTTCTTTTTTTTTCTCATCACAAAACAAGAGACAAGCAAAGGTTTCTTTTTAGACATGCTCCAAATAATTACATCGCTCTTTGTGTTGTGCTTTCCTCAAGCAGAAATTTAAAATATTGTTTGCAAATGTCTCTCTTTAATAATATTTATTTACTTAAATCAAACATGTCTCCCTCATAGAGGGGGCTCCGTTAGTCTGAGGCATGCTTTTAGACATGACTTTGAAAAGGAGTGAATTGGCATTAGATCCAGGATAAGATAAAATGTTTTCTTCAGCACTTGGAGTTAGGACAAAATACCACCTTCCCTTTTTCTAAATGTCAGCAAGTAATTTGGCCTACATTACAAAAGCCCACCTTTTTTGGCAAACAGATTTTAGTTATTGTTGTTCTATACATCCAGCGATTAATCTCCCAGATAATCATTTAAAAGGATGAGGTTTTGCAAAGTTTTATATGAATTTATGTTAAAGAATCCATGGTGAAGTGACAATAGCACTTGGACTTATATCCCACTTCCTAGTGCTTTACAGTCCTCTCTAAGTGCTTTACAGAGTCAGCATATTGCCCCCAACAATCTGGATTCTCATGTTACTGACCTCGGAAGGATGGGAGTCAACCTTGAGCTGGTCAGGATCGAACTGCTGGCGTTTGGCAGAGTTAGCCTGCAATACTGCATTCTAATCACTGCACCAACGTGGCTCTTAAGCAGTACAGATCTTCTTAAATGTATTCATCCAAAGTGAGTAAAAGTAGCCCATCATTGGCTGCCCTTGTGAATTGAGACTGCTTATATTAACCATGGAAGCTGTCCTTCACAATTTAATGTATCTCAGGATTATTCCTGTTCTTTGTAGTAGCACATCTACAGAAAATCAGCTTCTCTTCTGAGAAAGAACAACAAAACAGTTACAGCCTGGAACATAATGGTGCCATTGATATCCTATGATGACAGCACCCAAAGTAGAGAGGGATGTTTTGTCCTTTTCTTTTCTTTTCTTTTCTTTTCTTTTCTTTTCTTTTCTTTTCTTTTCTTTTTCTTTTTCTTTTCTTTTCTTTTCTTTTCAGCATTTGAAAGATCTAATGGAAGAACAGATTTTTTTTTTTTAAAGGGAAATAAGTGTCACACGGTACTAGAAAGTACAATGAAATATGAACTGTTGAGAACTAATAAAAAGGTCTACTTAATAGCATGGTCAAATCAGAGGTGGTATTCAGCAGGTTCTGACCAGTTCTGGAGAACCGGTAGCGGAAATTTTGAATAGTTTGGAGAACTGGAAAATCCCACCTCTGACTGGAGATCTTAGAGTATCTTTCCCCTGCCACGCCCACCAAGCCACGCCCACAGAAACGGTAGTAAAAAAAATTCTGAATCCCACCACTGGGTCAAATGATTAAGATCCCAATGAATGTTTTGAGCAAATTTCCTTTTGAAACAAGATTGAAGAAAGCTTATTGGTAAATCGTGCTCAAACAGAAAGGCATAATTAAGTTTCTGTCAACCCTGTGAGGTAGTCCAGACAAGAAGCATTGACTGTGATATAAATGATCTTTTATTGTAAGTAAAATAACGTTGCAATCTGAAAGTACATCTCTCTCCACTTTACTTTTATTTTCCCCAAAACTAAGCAGAGAGAGACTTTTCTTCATCCTCACCCATACTTTGACTGTCCCCAGTCAGATTTCATTTATTAGACCATTATCCAGGCTGCAACTCTTCCTCATATCATTTCCACACACCATTACATCTCCCTTCCTTTCTGACTAGTTTTATTTATTTTAAGGCCATTCCTATAACAAAGAAGTAGGAATTGCTAATTCTATCTGTCACAAGCTTTTTCTCCACCTGGGAGAATTAAATCAAAAATAAGCTTTGCTACATGTTCTGCATAGATGATAGATGATATGTGGTGCTAGTAACTATGAAGTCTTGATCCATGCGAATCTGGTGAAAGTTTGATCCATCCCTACCTGCTACTTCAACTTCAACATAAAAATTTATCACCTATCAACTCAGCCAGTGACATTGATGGACGATATTGTGAGTATCATTCCAGATATCTAAATCAACAAGCCAATTAGTGAAAGAAAATTGGAAATCAGATAGGAAGCTTAAAGAAGAGGTGGAATTCCACTTGATCACAGTAACCATCCCTCCTTGACCTTTGAGCCTATGCTGATACCGATGCTGTGCCGAATATCCAAATAGTAGGTAACTTGGAGAACATTCTTCCAATTCTTTCATTCTTTTATTTAAAACTATTATATTTAAAAGACATTGAATTATTTGTATCATTCATATTAGATTTTATCCAAAACAATTATAATATCTATCACTCTGTTTTTGTATCTCTTCTTTGGAGGGAGCCTGCGTTCTTGATTTAATGGAAAAGTTTATATTATCTTCTTCCAAATCAATTTAACTTTTATTGTCTCTTTATCCACACTATAGAATGCTAGCAAAGCATTCATGAGAGGACTGTTTATCTCTCTGGCATCAAATAGAAAGCAAGCTATGCAGAACAAAAAGGACATACTGCTGAGTGATCTGAAACAATGGGAATCAAAGCATAAACCTAACCCAACAAAGATAAGAGCAATTAGTAATCATCTAGATTTAATGGAAGAAAAAAAGAGACTTATAAGATTGTGATTACTGTTCACAAAAATATTTTGAAAAAGGCAATAAGTAAAATGAACTGCTGACTTATAAATTGTACAAGGAGAAGGATAAAAGCACCATTACCTTTACGTTTCAAATGGAACAGGCAGATTTCTATAATGAAGGACATGATGGAGCAATGTGTTATTTATTCTTCTAGATTATATAGCAAGCAAACATCTAAGTCAGAAAAGGTTGAAAAATAACAAGACATTACTCACTAAATTTTGTTGATTCACAATTCAACAAAATGAAGTTTTCAATTAACCTATAACTGAAAATGAGCCTAGCGAAGCAATACAAAAGAATAAAGTTGCAGGTCTTGCTGGTATTTCTATAATAGACTTTTTAAGAAACTTAACTAAATAATTAACTCAACTAACAGATGAAATTCAGGAATGCTGAATTTCCTTTGTCATGGAAAGAAGCTTTCATCTTCCTGATTTACCATACAAGGAAGGAAATTCCTGACTCATCCAGAGTCTTACAGATTGACTTCTTTACTGAATGTAGATTACAACTCTTTATAGCAATACCCACAAAAAGAATCCTTTTTATATAAATTAATACATCCTGACTAAATAGGATTTATCCTAAAGAGAGATATGTCTAACAGACATATTTTGAATGGTATTGTTGGAGTTATCAGAAAAAAAAGGACTAATTCTTTTTTTCATTCACAGGGAGCATTCGACAACTTAGAATGTTTTTCATGCCTGCAATTTTGAAGAAAAGATGAATTACAGCTCTACACGGCATATTTTTGATAATTAAAATGCTTCTGTAAATAATAGTGCATTAAATATTTAGAGCAGGGCAGAGGTGGTATTCATCAGGTTCTGACCAGTTCTGGAGAACCGGTAGCAGAAATTTTGAGTAGTCCAGAGAACCGGCAAATACCACCTCTGACTGGAGATTTTACAGTATCCTTCCTCTGCCATGCCCACCAAGCCACATTCACAGAACCAGTAGTAAAAATATTTGAATCCCACCACTGGAGCAGGGGTATCAAACTCAAGGCCCGCGGGCCACATCCGGCCCGCAGGATGCTTAGATTTGGCTCGTGGGGCCACCCTGGAAACAGTGAAGGACAGGCCCACAGTGCCTCTGCCCTACTGAGCTCTGTTTTCGCTGGCAGAGGGTTGCAGTAGGCCATCACAGCCGAAAATGGAGCTCAGGAGCCTGTTTTTGCTGGCAGAGTGCTCGGGCCAGCACAGGTGCCCCCCAAACAAGTGACTTTGAGCTGTCCATGCCCACCCAGGCCACACACATCCCCGACCCCGAGGTGAAACACAACTCTGATGTGTCCCTCAATGAAATTGAGTTTGACACCCCTGATCTAGAGCTTCAATATGAAATGAACTTTATTATTAATTAGGCTTATTAATTAGATTTTAATGTTATTAATAATAAGCCTTGTTGATTAGGGTTATTAATTACATTTTGCTATTTTTTCATTCTCCAAAATGGGATCCCTGATTTGGTTCAGTATTTCCAGGGTCCACAGTCATATACTCCAGCACACTCCAAATGCTGACCTCTGTATTTGTAATGCAAAAGTTTATGCATAAGTAATGCAGAAGATCAACTAATGTCAAGGGACTTTTTTTTACTTCAAAAATGTGATAGAATCCTTGCTCAACCTTGACAAGGTGGCAATATCCTGATTTTTCCAATTTATATACTGCCTTCCTACCCACAGAGCACTCTAAAGCAGTGGCCCCCAACCTGTTTTGAACCAGGGACCAGTTTCACGATTATTTATTCTTCCACGGACCGGTACCTGAGTAACGCGAGACTCCACCGCCATCGGGATGGCTCTTCGTTCGAAGCCGCCCCCCCTTCGATGAAACTAAGGCGTGAGCACCCAAACACCGCTTTCCAACTGAAAACCCGGAAGCACTTTCCAACCGAAAACCCGGAAGCAACCGAAAACAAGGAAGCGCCGTCAAAACAAGATGGCGGCACCCAAGTTTTGCGGCCTGGTAAAAAATGATCCACGGACCGGTACCGGTCCGAGGACCGGTGGTTGGGGACCCCTGCTCTAAAGGACATTGACTGTATTCATACATACTTCTAGATCAGTATATTTTTTTTAAATAAGTCAAAGTTGTAGATCAGGAAATCATCCAATCCCTGGTATGTTTTTCTTTTTTGTTTTTCTGTCTTGTTCTTTTTCTTGTTTTCTTTTCTAAGGAGGAAATCAGATCACAGATTATGGCTGGAAAACGAAACTAAACCAAGTGTAACAAGCTAAAACAAACAAAAACATGTTTAAAAAATTGAGATATATTTTTTGTCCAAGAGGTGAGAGTAAATAACACTGTTTCTTTCTTGGGATGAGTTTGCATATCCTTTTAAGCTAAAAAATAAGCAAGCAAGCAACATATTAACATAGCACATGGCTTTCAGTAGGGTAATTTTTCACAGGCTAAATACCAGCTTGTTTCTAACAAATGTAGAAGTCGTACAACTGTTTAAATTATCTGGCTCAGGAACTCACTTGCTACAGCCTTCTCAAAACATTGTGTGACTTGGCTAAAGACAAAGTTTCACCTCAAACACATTTTTGTTGGTTAACTATCATGCATCATACAACGTGCTAATCATTGTGGGCTTGATCCAGCCTAGTGAGATCAATAAGGAAGCCATTGTAACTTGTCCAACAAAGCATGGTTTTAATAATGCAGCAGCCTGACCACAATTGTCGCTTAAGATAGCTAGCAGCTAATGTAGGTCAATGTTTGGTAGCTCCCACTTAAATGCAAAGCAATACTTGGAAGGTATCGGTGCCAAGAATGGACAGGGGTGATTTAAGTCAGATGACCAAGAAAATAAAACTGCTGATGCCTTTAAAACAAACAGGATCGCGGGAAAGAATCAAAATGCCAGAGGTTGGTTTTCCATGGAGGATATGCTAGCCATGAAAAATATGGAAAATGTACTTTGAGAAAAATAGTGATTTATTCCAGTCAGACTTGGTTATACTGCGCTAAAGGGTATGTGCTGCTTATTGAAATGAAAAAAAAATATGGCACAATTGAAGGGAAACTGGATAGTCTTAAAAGACGGGGAGAATGATGCTAAACTTGTCAGCCTTGAGAGAACAATAATGATTGATTGAAATGAAAGACAACAGATTTAAAGTGACAGAAGACCCTGTTAGAAAAGCAAGGCAAAATTCATTTCATTCCAAGAAGATGTAGACAATATAGATTAGTGCCGCTCCTTGAATACCTTGATTATTTAGTAAAGGTCACCAGGATCAATATTGTCAGTTTCTTATATTTCATGTAGTCACTTGGTCATTTATAAATATCTTGATGACACTGAGTGTATATGCAGAATAATACCGATGCATTTCATAAATAATAAGAACTGTAAGTAGATTTCAAATGGACATCTTGACATTTATGGTTTTAGAAAATATCCTTGACCTATAACTGAAATGAAACTCAAACCATGATTTGGCATTATAACCATGCATCTATCCTGGGTTCACAGGAAATGAAGTTTAGGAAGTATCATTTGCATAAATCATCTTTTCCCCCACAAACCACAGTTGGAAAGAAATTTTGCTGTAAAATTATTCTTGCACTAGGAGGCAAGGATAGTCTCAAGCAGTAATGAATGCATCAGTCTAACACCTGTGTCTGGTTGTTCTTTTATTGCATAATTGGTTTACTTATCTTTTTCAGCCATAAACACTCAGATTTGCCTGAGTCTTGATCCCTATTTACCATAGGGCACGTGAGGATGGGATTTTGTCTAGCTTGGATTTCTAATGTGCTTTTTGGTCTGTGGCCTCTGAGGAAGTGTCCAGGAGCTCCCCCTGATATGCTTCTTGCTCCTTATGAGCTTGGTCTGTCTCCCTTCTTGCTTTTATGTACTGTATTCCAGACGTACGAATAATGGCTTGAGTTAGAGACTTCGTTAATATTTCTCTTCTGGATGTCAGCTCAGCCCAAAGAGAGATTGTGGGTGTCCCTTAAGTTCTTTCTTCATACAGAGTTAGCTATCAAACATCCAAAATATCTGCTAAACTATCCCATCTTCTTCACATGGAGCAATCTGAAACTTTATGCAAAATACCCTCTGAATACCGTGTTTCTCATATAATAAGGCCGGGTCTTATTTTTTTTTTGAGCCCCGAAAAAATGGCTAGGTCGTCTTTTCGGGGGTGACTTAATTCCCCCCCCCTTGCATCTTCGGGCGGGCGGGTGGCGACAGCTTGGATGTTGACCTCAGCGTTGGTGGGGCACTTCGTATCGGGGTCAATGCAGGCAGCACCATATCCGGGTGTGCAACAAAAGTACTTCCTAACGGCAAGCCCCCCCATTTCGCATGTTTTAATATAGGCCTTAATTTGGGGGGAGGGGCTTAATTTCATTTCATGCCTATAAAACATGCTGGGACTTCCTATTGGGGGAGGCCGTATTGCCCACCAAGCCACAGAACCAGCAGTAAAAAAAAATTGAATGCTACCACTGATCTATAGGTGATTTTTCTCCTGCCTCTATGGCAACTGCCAGTCAAGGAGCATGTGTGAGCAGTGCCCCAGGGTTTGACTCTTGATATCTATATCAGGGCTGTCAAACTCGTGGCCCATGGGCCAGATGCGTCATGCCCAGTTTAGTAAAGGGGAAAAAAATCCCGTTACATCATGTGACGCCGCTGTGATGACATGAGCTTGACACCCCTGATCTATAGGCAACTGTTGGGTGAGGTGTTTCATTATCACAAGTTCTTGTAGTCCCATCAATTCTTGTAACGGTCTGAGGGAATAACTTGGGAGTCAGGAGAGTTACATCCTAGAAAACCATCATGCAAAAAGTACCTCAACCAACAGAAAAAAAAAATGGGTATAGGAAGCATCTCAGGAAGAATCCTCCCTAGTTTTCTGGAAAGCAAAAGTAAAAGAGAGAAAAAAGGTAAGAAAAAATATTCCAAAGAGAAGGAAGGAAGGAAGGAAGGAAGGAAGGAAGGAAGGAAGGAAGGAAGGAAGGAAGGAAGGAAGGAAGGAAGGAAGGAAGGAAGGAAGGAAGGAAAATAGAAAAGACGTGGCAAGGCAAAGTATTATATCAGTCCACAAAATACCTATCAGGCAAAGCAGCAGTTAACAAGAAGACCTGGCAGTGGCTAAGAGCAGGAAAATTGAAGAAAGAGACAGAGGAACTAATTCTGGCTAGCTAAGGCTACTTAAGACAAAGCCTAAAGAACAAATACATACCAAGCCAGAGTTAAGAAGCTGAACAGCAACAGACAGAAAATGCTGCTCTGCAAAACAAAACAAAAAAGCTGAAAAACAGCGAACCATCTAGTTAACTGCTACAAGAAGATTGTAAAGACTGACTACAAATAATGGTATGACAAAGTAGCAACAACGGTGCATTGGGATATCTGCAAGAAAGAAATGGTGCATTGGGATTTGCCTGAAAGCGAGAACTAATGGGACTGCAAAATAGATAAAGTAATAGAAAAAGAACAAACTAAAGTGCTCTGGGACTTTAGATTTCAAACAGGCAAACACCTGCCACATAACATCCCAGACTTAACATTTGTTGATAAAATAGACCAAAAAAAGTATGGATAGTAGACACTGCAGTACCTGGAGACAGCAGAATAGAAGAAGAATTGAAGAAAATTGCAAAAATACAAAGACTAACAAATAGAAATAAACGATCTATGGCAAAAGAAAGCCAAGATAGAAAGCCTATAGTAATTGCACCTTGGGTGCAATTCTAAAACAACTTGAACTCTACCGGGATTGACAAAATCTCAGTTAACTGCTAAAGGCAGCTTTATTTGGAACAGTTTACATCCTGCAACAATATTTTTGATATTAAACAATAACATCTGCTTATGCCAGATCCTTGGGAAGGACTCAACATGAGAACAAAAAAATCCAGTCTAAACAGCTGACTGTGCTACCAATCATAATAATTCTGGCAACTATGCAACAAACTATAATAGGAAAAGAATGTAGAAATAGTGATGGTTTTTTTCTTTTTTTTCTTTTCCTTTTTATATTTTTCCTTGCCTAAAAAATTTATTCTTTGTGTCTATGTCAGCTTTGCTAGCTGAGGAATTCTGGGAATTGAAGTCCAGAAGTCTTAAAGTTGGAGACCCCTAGTCTATGTAGTCTGAAGGGCAATCCAAAAAGTCAAATAGCAAGTGTAACCACACTAATAAAACCATGGCCTTTTGTAATGTGAATTGTATCCAGGGGTGGGATTCTACTGGTTCGGTCCACTTCTATAGAACCAGTTGTTACCATTCCCGGTAGTTCGGAGAACCGGTAAATCGGGCCTCTGTCTGGCCCCGCCCTTCTCCGTCCACTTCTCCACTGCCTGCCCGTCAGTCCTTGTCCTGCATGTGCGACATTGCATGCATGCGCGACACTGCTGCCTGCTCTTGTGCGCCCGCCAGGCCAGCCATTGTTGCCTGCCTTCCACTGTGGCTCTGCTGATCTCCCTGGGTGAGTTTCTTTCTTTCTTTCTTTCTTTCTTTCTTTCTTTCTTTCTTTCTTTCTTTCTTTCTTTCTTTCTTTCTTTCTTTCTTTCTTTCTCTCTCTCTCTCTCTCTCTCTCTCTCTCTCTCTCTCTCTCTCTCTCTCTCTCTCTTTCTCTTAAAAGGAAGAAAAAGAAAGAGGGCAGGATGGGAGAAAGAAAGAAAGGGAGCGAAGGGAGAAAGAGGGAAGGGAAAGGAATGTGAATGAGATATGGATGGGTGGATGGACGGGTAGATAGAGGGAGGGAGGGAGGGAGGGAAAGAAAAAGGAGAGGAAGGAAGGATCACAAACTCTGGCACTAGACACAGCTTCAGAGGATGCTTTGAAACAGCACAGCAATCCAGGGCTGGAAAGGACCTCAGACGTCATCTAGTTCAACTCTGCACCAAGAGCATTGTTAAAGTGAGTTTCTATCTTTTGACCCACCCAGTCATGTGACCAGCAAGCCACTCCCAGCCAGTCACATGACCAGTAAGCCACACCCAAATTAGGCTACACCCACAGAACCGGTTATTAAGAAATTTGAATCCCACCCCTGATTGTATCCACTTCACCCATGCAAAGGGCTTCAATTGCATAATTGCAATGATCTTCTTTGCATTTATCGCCCCCTGTGGATACTCTTGTCTCTTTTAAGTTCTTCAAGACAGGCCAAAACAGAGCAGTTTTCTTAAAGTGTGGTCAAAACATTCCTTGGGGTCCCCTCCAAGAAAATCATAATTATTTGCTGGATGCTGAAGATACTTGCAAACACTTTAAATGGTGGCTCTTTTCTTACTCCTTTTATTAGTTTTTTTTTCATGAATAATAGACCATAATAGATTTAATATTGTTATTTGTACACGAGTCAATCCAATATTCTACAAATATTAATGTTAATATGATAAATATTGGTAACTATAACCCCTCTAAACCAAAGTTACTTTGGGACCCTTCCTTTAAAAATTTTAAAAGTGGGAAGGGGTTTTAAGAACAAAAAGTTTAAGAAATGTTGTCTTCGAAAACAGAGTGATAGAAAAAGATAGGACATAGAATAAACCCATAACCTATTTAAATTCACTGCCCCCTTGTGGTCAGTCAATCATGATGTGCTAAGTAGTCAGCATCATTAAATTTATTCATCAAAAGGCTTTTAGCTGTAGGCAGACTTAAATAACTTATACTTTTCTATGACCATGCTATTTCCTGAATAAAATTTATCTTTATTGTTCTTTTCGCATTACCACCAGTGTTTTTCTGTCTCTATGCATTCTTTGTGTTTGATAAATCTATTTGCTACCTATCAGAGAACTCACCCCATGAAAGATCGCGTGCATAAAAAAAATTTGTTATTTTATTGACAGATTTTATGGTGGCATACAAATGTAATAAATAAATAAAATTATGTATTTAGCTTGTTTATTTTTAATGTAGTAATACAGTACAATACAAGACAGTATAATACAATACAATATAATGCAATATATATAAGGACTATGATTGATTTATTGTATATTACTTTTCTTTTGTGTGTGTGCGTGTGTGTGTGTGTGTGTGTGTATGTATGTGTGTATATATATATATATATATATATATATATATATATATATATATATATATATATATATATATATTTGTTTTCTTAAGTTTTCGTGGTACTTACATGTATGGCCTTCAGCTTTGTTCGGGTATTTTCCCACGTCATTATAGTTGTGCTTTTAAAGTTGTAGCAACGTTTCAGCAGAATCTCATCTGCCATCATCAGGCTTCTGTATTGTGTCCGTCTGTGAGTCAGACTTTTACAGTGGTTTCAGATTTAAATTTGGGGCAGCCTATTGCTGTGCCAGAATGGTTTTTTCTTCATCCTGATTGGTTGGGAGTCTTGGTCTGTGTTTATTGGTCTCAGAGTTTGCTGTGTTCTGCTTGATTGGTGTCTCTAATATCTTCTGTCTGTTTTTTGGCTCTTTTTGTATCTTGATTGGCTGGCAGCATTGTGTTACTTTAATGGAGGCCTTTAGTGCAGCTTGGCTTCGGGTAAATGGACGGCTATCATTAGTTAGGAAGCCTGCACTCACAAACAAAAAAATCTCCACACCACAAGCCAGGCAAACACCTGGGCACAAACAGATCCCCCCTGATATCTCCAGCTCAAACACATCCCAACCAGGCACCCAGATGAAACCCAGCTTCCTAACTAATGATAGCCGTCCATTTACCCGAAGCCAAGCTGCACTAAAGACCTCCAATAAAGTAACACAATGCTGCCAGCCAATCAAGATACAAAAAGAGCCAAAAACAGACAGAAGATATTAGAGACACCAATCAAGCAGAACACAGCAAACTCCGAGACCAATAAACACAGACCAAGACTCCCAACCAATCAGGATGAAGAAAAACCATTCTGGCACAGCAATAGGCTGCCCCAAATTTAAATCTGAAACCACTGTAAAAGTCTGACTCACAGACGGACACAATACAGAAGCCTGATGATGGCAGATGAGATTCTGCTGAAACGTTGCTACAACTTTAAAAGCACAACTATAATGACGTGGGAAAATACCGAACAAAACTGAAGGCCATACATGTAAGTACCCGTGAAAACTTAAGAATATAATATATATATATATATATATATATATATATATATATATATATATATATATATATATATATATATATTCACACAAATGCACACAAATATGTAGAAATAATAATTGATGATATGTATTATTAGGACAGCTGAATATACCTGTAATTTATTAAATGAAAATACTGCCCTGACCAACAAACTTCCAAACCTTTACTTATTATCTTTGTTTACTAAGTACTTTTGTTCATTTTCATGTCCAATATATAAGACTGTATGGGGGAGTGCAATGGTTCAGTGGTTAAAGATGCTGAGCTTGTCAGCTGACGAGATAACAGCCCAGGTTTGAGACCCAAACTCTATGCAATAGGGTGAGCTCCCATTACTTGCTTGGGCTGCTGCCTACCTAGCAGTTCAAAAACATGCAAATGCAAGTAAGTTAACAGATACCACTTTTGGTTGGGAGATAACAGTATTCCATAAACTTTTGGCATATAGCCATGCTGAATACACGACCATGGAAATTGTCTTCAGATAATGCTGGCTTCTCTGCCGAAGAAACGGAGATGAGCACCATACCCTAGAATCAAACACAACCAATAGGGAAATATTTACCTTTATAGGTATAGAGTTCCTTTAAATCAAGAGCAATTTAAAAAGCAAACATTTAAAAAGCATTTAGACTTCCGCTCTGTCAACCTCAACCCACTTTATTTATGATTATAAATGCATAGAATTATGCCTGCCGTGCAGTTTATTCTATTCAGCTCTAGACTTCATGAATGGTTTTAGCCTCTAAAGGGTCATATTTTGTTTGTAGTTTGATATATTTGCCGTGGCAGAAATGACTGCTGCTGCTAACCTGAAAAGATGGTGAGTTTTGGGGGGGTCTTGGGGGGGAAGGAGAAGGGGTTTGGTTTCAGCCAGTTTTCTTTCTTCTCATAGTCCACTGCCTTGAAATATCAAATTTTAAAACTCACAACATTTGAATTCTTGCTGCGAAGGAGACCTAGAAGTCCACTCATGTTCCTTTCTGACAATGGGTAAATTAAAGAATTCTCAACTTCATGTTTCTATCTGTATAAAAGGAATGAAATATCTCAAATTTCCAAGGCATACTGAGAGTAAAAGTATAGTTACAAGCCCTATGAACAATGATGCTTTTAAATGGAGATTTAAAGTGTTCACCCCAGTAATTGCTGGACTGGCCCCTGCAGTTTCCTGGCTTGATTTTTCAGAAGTGGTTTGCCCTTACTCCTTCCTACAGAAAGTGACTGGACTAAGGTTACCCAGCTAGCTTTGTTTCAAAGTTAGGACCAGAAGTCATAGTCTCCTGTTTTCTAGGCTGGTGCCTTAACCACAATACCAAACTGGGCTTCTTCCATGGAGATAATGGAGATACATCAGAGGTGGCATTCAGCAGGTTCTGACCAGTTCTGGAGAACCAGTAGTGGAAATTTTGAGTAGTTCAGAGAACCAGCAAATACCACCTCTGACTGGCCCCACCCCCATCTATTCTCTGCCTCCCGAGTCCCAGCTGATGGGCTGGGTCTTCTTTTTTTGCCCTGCACAGGAGAATGGAACTGGAAAGCAGGCTAGTGGGGTGGGGAGGGAATGGGATTTTGCAGTAACCTTCCCCCAGGAGTGAGGAAAGAATGGAGATTTTTTTTTTTTTGCAGTATCCTTCCCCTGGAGTGGGGTGGAAATGGGGATTTTACAGTATCCTTCCCCTGCCACACCCAGCAAGCCACGCCTACCAAGCCACTCCCATAGAATCAGCAGTAAAAATGGTTGAATATTGTGCTATATTAGCATACTCCAAACCCTCGCAACTGATTGGTCCAGACGGACAGCGACCTGATTGGTCGAAACCCCGGCCGTGATTGGAGCGCTAGGAATCTACCGCGATTGGCTGTGCCGATCGCGGGAGATTCAAAGTGCTGCCATTGGCCACCCAGCCGTGAGCCAGCCCTATATGAAGGCTGCCGCGGCTTGTGTTTCTTTAGACTGTTCTTAACATGAATAAAGAGCTGAACTCACTAGAATGGTGTTGCATCTCCTTCGAACCGATCCACCCCAGATCTAACACTGGCGACGAGGGTGGGATCGTGAGACAAGGAGACCAACCAGCACGTGGCGAAGCGGCACGCAGCAGCAGGCAGCATGGCCGGCATCAATTCGCCACCCGCACCCTTCAACCCTGCTACTGAGGACTGGGAATCCTATACCGATAGGTTCCAGATGTTCCTCGAGAGTAGCAATCTCAAGGATGCCAACGGCCACAAGAAACGAGCTGTGTTTCTTACACACTGCGGGCCCGCAGTGTTCAAAATGGCCAAAGCCTTGGCCAAACCAGAAGACGTTAAGACCATGGAATGGGGGGGATTTCCGGTTTGCTAGCCTTCGGCGGCGGCAGGGATTTGCAACCGCGCGATCCCTGCTGCGTTCGCCGCCAAGGTTCCCCCGATCCATTTGGATCTGGGGGATATAGCTGCCCTGTAG